>NW_026616579.1:0-23567 GCF_000801105.2 Raphanus sativus | reverse complement strand
AACTTGTGCGGAAATCATTGCCGCAGACGCAGACACCGAACCTGCGGCAACCAAATGAACAACAATTTTGTCTCCTCCTATCGGTTTAATTGATCGCTTCTCAGGCTTTAACAAATTGGCTACTTGCTACTTGCAAGTCATTGCTGGCTTCTCTGACTTCTTGCATGTTGATCGTTAAGCTCTCTACTACTTCGACTTTGTTCTCAGTGATTACTTTATAAGTCTGATCTGACCTCTTAGAATATATGTTCAACCCGAACAGAGTTCGTCTGCTACCATCCCCATCTTTATGATATCATAACTGGATTACACTTCTCGATCTACATAATCTTCCACCGCCTGTATTTTTTTGTCTCTTGTCAAAAAAGTACCGAAGAGTCTGAAACCGATCACGTCGTGTTGACAAAGTCTTATTGATCAGACAAGCTCGGTGATTTTCCAGGTATAGGGAGCGATTTAGGCACTTCCTCGGCCTTTTCGATCAAGCTCAACCACTGTTAGGATAATCACCTCCCTCGAAAGTCGTGTTGACAGAGTCGTATTGACGGAGATCGATCAAGAAGAATCACAGCAAAGAGTTGGATCGCATCTTGTGTATGGAAGATAGAAATCAGAGCTTATCAAAGATGAGATAAGGTCTGGAAAACTAGAGAACTTTAGAGAGACATTAGAGAGAGAAACTTAGAGAGAGGTTTTTTATGAAATTATTTGATGATATTTCACAAGGGGGTACACACATATTTATAGATGAGGATAAGGAGCTGACATAAGCGCTTACCTCATTGCTTGCGTCATGCTTACATAACGATTATATCATCGCTTGCATCACGCTTACCTAGCAATTACATCATCGCTTTATTTGATTTAAAGCACACATATTTTACATAATTATACATTAATAACGGATGCTTGTTTTAATGATCGATCTCGAACTTGATGATATGCTTGTCGCAGCATTCGTAATATTCGCCTAGGCAGTCGTACTCTTCTTCATAATCTGCAATCATTTTTGCAGCCTCGTCGTCGATTTCAATGTTGAACTTCTTTTCTATTTCGTCGATATTCATCTCGTCGTCTGGAAGTTGCGCGTCTTGAAAGAACTCTGGAGGGATTCTTGTGGTTGTTCGTTTTCTTGCGTTGCTTGGGCTTCTATGGTCGCTTGGGCTTCTATGGGCCTTTTCTTCTTGGCTCCATGCTGGCCGGCGGAGGGGCACGTTTCTCCATAAAGAATTGGAGATCTTCATCGAGATCCATCTGGTAATCTATAGGGTAGTAGAACCAATTTGGGTTGAAAGGAATAGGGGATGTCTGCCTTGCATTGTTGAGTCGGAATGCATGAGTCTGGAAGTCTTCATAGGCTTTGGTATCATTGAGGTTGAAATCAGGTCTGACTCTTCTCTGATAGTCGTTGTGGTGGATGAGTGTAGGTAATGCGTGGACCTTTTTTGTTTTGTCGTTGACTTGAACAGGACGGTGAAAGAAATATATGGTGTGAGGATTGAAGAAGGGGTTAAGACCTCCTTGGCCACTTAACTTCTTGAACGGTAATCCAGTTGCTTTTGCTGATTTTCTTAATTTACCGTTCCAGGCAGATAACGGTGCAAACCATGTTAAGAAAGTGGAGAGGCATTCGTTGTGTCCACGAAGAGGGTCGTTGAATTGAGCATTGATGTATTGGTACAGCCATTGAATATCAAAAACTATACCAATGGTGTAGCTCGAGGAAAGGTACCAGAGGAAACAAAGGACTTCTTCTGGCATGAAGGTGTTCTCGATCATGTAGAGATGTGCAAACGGGAAGTCAGGGTGAATCCCCATTGGGCTGATGAAGTGATTGCTGGGTCCATATCTTGACAGAATAATTGACTGGTAGCGAAAGATCATTTGTCTGAGACGCTCGTGTAGAGTGTTTTTGTTGATGAGTTCTTGGGCGTCTTCAGGCATGTTGGCTGCGAAGTTGTAGAAACTTTTTGAGTTAGAGCTCTCCATCATATGTATTTCTTTCGGTGGGTTTCTACTGAGCATGTCTACTAGAGTGTTCTTCGAGCCTTTTAAATAGACGGATTCGAAATCGTATTTCGAGAACCATTCGCTCCATCTCAATAATTGGTTGTGTGGGACCATCTTCTGCTTGAATTGTAACATCTTTGGAAAATATGACATATCCATTTCGATTCGAAATTTATGTCCAATCAGATGAAACTCGAAACTTCTCGATAGCCTTCTTGACCGCCGATATCTCTTTGAACGTGGAGTGATAATGCATTTCGGAATCTTTAAAGCGTCCACTCCTGTATCCGCAGATTTGACGTTTTCCATTTATTTCTTCAAATAAAATAGCTCCCCAATATTTGTCACTCGCATCAGTCTGCAGAATGCGCGTTCCTTTGGAAGGAATCTTTAAAGGTGGTAGCCTCTGCACCTCTAGTTTTAGGCTTTTGACCGCCTCGGTTTGTCGGTTTGCCCATTGAGGTGGATTCTTTGTCAGCATCTTCTGGAGTGGTCTTGTCAGTTGCGAAAGTTGCGGGATGAAGTCGCTTACATAATTGATTACACCAAGGAATTGCTGGACTTGTCGCTTAGTTAGGTTTTCGTCAGGAAAATCGAGAAGCGTCGTTGCTAAATGGGCCTGAGGTGTAAAATTGCCATCTTTTATCTGCATTCCAAGGAATTCGATGTTGGGCTGGGCTATGACCATTTTGCGGGCCGATAGCATAATTCCATACTGTAGGACGATGCTTTGGAACTGTTGAAGAAGTTGAACATGCTCTTTCTCATTTGACGAGAACAGCAGGATGTCGTCTATGTATATCAAAGCCGATTCGAGAAGAGGCTTGAATATACGTAGCATTGCCTCCTGAAACAGTGACAGTGCTGTCTTTAGACCAAAAGGTAGGACATTCCATTGGAGGTGCCGGTTTGGTAAACAAAATGCGGTCTTGTATCTTTCTTCTGGTTGAACGCCAAGTTGCGAAAATCCAGACTTGAGGTCAAACTTTGAGAATACAGTTGCTCCTTGAAGGTGCTGAAGAAGCGCCTTTTTGTTTGGTAAGGGAAACTTGAAGTCTCGGAGAAATTGGTTTAATGGCTTGTAGTCAATTACTAGCCGGAGTTTTCCTCTTACTTGCTCCGCACGGTTATTGACGTAGAATGCCTTACATGCCCATGGAGAAGTTGTGTTTGAAACTACTCCTTGCTCTACTAGTTGATCGCATTCTTCATTAGCCTGCTTCAAAAGGGTTGGTGGCATCCCTGCGTGACTTGCTTTTGTCGGCCTGGTTAGGACGTTTTCTTTGAAAGGTAACGAAACAAAGAACTGGGAGTTGAGCCACAGTGGTTTGCTGCACTTTTGAAGGAATTCCATATGAGACTCTGCACAGGAATACTTTGTCATTTCTTCTTTGATTTTTGCATATGCCTGAGAGACGTATTCTTCGACTGCGAAAAGTTGCGGTACAGTAGTGAAAGATTTGTAGAAATTCTTCCACCGTATGCCTTCCGGTTCGATTGAGATGTTGAATGATTTTTTGAGAGCGCAATATGAATCCCATCCTAATATTACGTCTTTGCCCGGTGCTGTTGAACCAAGGCCTCTGGTTGTGATTCGGCATCCTGGAAAAAGCTCAATTGTAATTGGCTTTGATTTGAGTTTGATGGATAATGATCCAGAATTTGCCACACGAAATTCTTGTTGATGAGGTAGCCACATAGAAGACGGGAGAATTTTCGGATTTATTATCGTCGTGTGGGCCCCAGTATCTATGAATGCGATGGCATCGACTGGTTCTTCTTGATGGGCCGGATCAAAGATCTTCACCTGAAGATGTGGAGGGTATTTTTCTTCTTGTTTCGGTATCTCCGTGATTTTGAAACAGCAATCTTCGTCTTCTTCGGGAGATGATTCAGAAGAATCATCAGAGTCAGAGTATCCACAAATGGCTCCGCTGTCGACACTATCATAAGATAGAACTGATTCCAAGTCATGGGCGTCGATATCAATATCTGGTGCGATTTTTGATATCGAGCTGATTAGATACTGCTTCTTCTTTTTTGACTTGTTAGGGCAATTCTTAGCATAATGTCCTGCTTTTCGACACAGAAAGCATCTTGTTGACTTCTTGAAACTTCTTTTCTTTCGAAAGAATCTTTTGCGCCTAAAGGTTGGTGAGCGTTTTGAGAAACGCTTTTTGAATTTCTTGTGCTTTCCATTCGAATCGCAAGAGCATGATTTCTTGGACTTCGAGCATTTGATCGATAGATCTGGTCTTGCACATATTTTCGATAGTTGTTTCGAACGATCCATAAACTCCATCCAGAACTCCTTCTGCTTGCAAAGTTTGTCGACAGTTCTGAAGACATACTGCTGGATTTGACCAATGGAGATTTCTTCAATTGTTTGTCCTTGATCTCTGATGTACAACTTAGTCTGCTGACTAAGATAATCATCAATGGACGATAGATAGACATGCTTCAGGCTTGGATTATTGAGTCCGTTTAGCGCATAATATCTTCTCGTCTGTCTTTCAAAATGCTTCGCAAGATCTTTCTTTTTTAGAGAACAACATTTTGCTGAGAAGAATTCTTCTTGAATTTGCTCCTTTTGATGTGTTGGAGTGCCAATGAATTCTCCGTGGATTTCTCCTAGAAGAACCGGAATTGTTGTCTGATAGACTTGTTGTTGTCTGTATTCCCCGAGGGAATTCCACCATTCCTTAAGTGCGCCAGACAGTCTCGCTGTGAACTGTTGAATTACCAAATGCAGGGGAGACGTAATGGCTTCTGAGTTCATCCATGCATGGAATTCGTCTAACCGGTCATTCCATTTGTCGAAAGGAATGTCGTCGAACGTAAACACCATAACCTTCGAAGAGAAACGCTTATTGCGAGTTTCTTCTCTTGGAGTTTCATAATTCATGTCTTCCTCACTTGAATATACTTCATTGACATCTGGCTCTTGTTTAAGAGTACTTGATCCTTCACCAATTACATACTGTTTTGGGAGCGATTCTTCATCAGAATCTATATCGTACTCACTGGAGCTTGAGTCTGAGAAGTGCGAGCTTGAGTCTGAGAAGTGCTCGATGTTGACGACCAGTGAGGGCTGAGACTCTTCTTGAGGAACTGGTTGATGCTCCGGTAAATCGGTGGTTTTGACGAGATTATCTAGCAAACTAGTCATCGAAAATTCGATGATGCCGATATCTTTTCCTCTGTTGTCCACTGACTCATGACTAGACGATGACGTAAGAGTTGGCCTTTTTGGTGGGTTGACTTGAAATTCGGCTTCTTTGTGCCTCCTTGATTTTGATCTGGTTTGTTTTGGCTTTTCTGTGAAGATCGAAGATGAGCCGTATCTTGATGTAAAGGCTTCATCGGAAGATAGGAAACCAGGTAGAGGCGATCTCATTTTTGGGGTTTGGTAGCCCGAAAGGAATCCTGGAGAGTATGATCCTTGGTACATCGGTAAATCTGTCGATGTACTACCCAAAGGGTTAAAGTAAGAGTCTTTTTGTCGTTGACTGTTGATCAGACTCTCTAAGCTCCGTTAGAGGTCTTTTAATTGATTCTTGAGGCTTGCCGTTTCTGCTTCTTTGCTTCGAAATTTTATCATGGTATCAGAGCCTTCATCTTGAGTTTTGGATAATAGAATCTTTATTTATTAATGAATGTTTTGAGTGTTCTTGAAAACAACCCTCTTAATGATGTCTACTTCACAACCTTCATCAATCGATTCCCAGTTTTCAATCTCAACCCTTCCTAAAAGCAAAAGCCGCTCCTCTTCTTCTTCTTCCACTATAAACTCCCTTTACGAAATCGAGTATATTCCGGGTGACCAGTTACCAGAAACAACCCTTCCTTTAGTAAATCCATATGAATACTTTGCAAAAAAGCCTAGCGCCTTCTCTGTTAAAGGCGTTCGTGAACTCATAAAAGCATCCTCTAACCGAAAGGTTATGGAGTATGTTCAATCCAGCAAGTTCTCATCTTGCCAAGTACCAGCCACTGAAGAAGAACAGTTCATATCATTGAACATTCCGGAGCACCTACCCAGATTATGGCAACAACAAGGCTACACCCATCTCCACTTCGGTGTATTGAGAATTGGTTTGACCTTACACGCCAGAAAAGGTCTACCAGTCATTGCTAGGATAGCTTTAATCGATTCCCGATTAAAGTCATATCAACAAGCATGTATCGGAACAGTCTAGACAACATTAAATGCAGGAACAATATTCGTAACGCTGTTTCCAAACTTTAATGTTTCGCTACAAGATCCAAATCTGTTGAAGACGCTCAAGGTACAACTTCAACTAATTGGAGCACCTATGCAAGAGAAGAGTGTAACAGCCACTTTGCATCATCAGATCTTCTACCGAATTCAAGATCACGCTCTCGATCTTGTACTACCTTCGTCTGACGAAGCCCTATATCTTGAAGTTACATCAGCATCTCAGGCACCAAATTCGATACAAATTCCTCGCCAGATATCACGCGAAGAGCTGATAAGACGACTACCGGAGTCTTGGGTGACAAGCTACGAGAAGCTTCATCAAGCCACTCAATCGCCAATTCAATCTTTAGACGTTAGCTTTCATTCGCGAAAAGATGGAACAACGGAAATCAAGTTTGAAAAACCAAGATCTTCGTCATTCAGGACGCAATTATTTACTCAATTTGCCATCGAGGTTGATGAAAGAGATTTCTACAGCCCAGCTAAGAAACAAGACATCCCAAGGCCCTGTCGATTCGATAAAGACGGAAATATAGTCTATCCTTTCATAGATGAAGATGGACACTGCCGCTTTGACATCTGCAACTGCACAGCCTGTTCAGACGCCTACTGGAGTTACGAATCCGACGATGAAAAACGAAGACGAAGAAGAAAGAAAAAAGACCCTCTATACAAAAGGTATCTCGAAGGAGATCCTTCTGTTGGTACGTTAGGCGATGATAGGTATGACTTTATAGTCGAATACCCCATCGCAAAGAAAGAACCAGAGCAAGACTTATTGATGATCAGCCCAAACAACTTTCCTCCGCCAGAAGATTTCATCAATGACGACGTTGCTCACACCCTAAAATCCTTTCTGCAGCAATAGGTTCTTCTGGACCAACTCAACTTAGCCAAGCAGAAAAGGTTCTAAACTGGCAAACAGAAAATTCTCTTGCTCAGAATTATCTGTTAACAGCAATAAACCAGAAGGTCGATCAGCTGACTGAAGGAGTTAACAAAAGACATCTTAGCCTTCAAAACTCAATAACAGAAATACACGGTCGGCTCAACAATCTCCATCAAGAAATGATGACGATGGCGAAGCACATGATGGTTGACACGACTCAATTTCGAAGCAAAGAAGCAGAAACAGCAAGCCTCAAGAATCAATTAAAAGACCTCCAACGGAGCTTAGAGAGTCTGATCTACAGTCAACGACAAAAAGATTCTTACTTTAACCCTTTTGGGAGCACATCGACAGATTTACCGATGTACCAAGGATCATACTCTCCAGGATTCCTTTCGGGCTACCAAACCCCAAAAATGAGATCGCCTCTACATGCTTTCCTATCCTCCGATGAAGCCTTTACATCAAGATACGGCTCATCTTCAATCTTCACAGAAAAGCCAAAACAAACCAGATCAAAATCAAGGAGGCACAAAGAAGCCGAATTTCAAGTCAACCCACCAAAAAGGCCAACTCTTACGTTATCGTCTAGTCATGAGTCAGTGGACAACAGAGGAAAAAATATCAGCATCATCGAATTTTCGATGACTAGTTTGCTAGATAATCTCATCAAAACCACCGATTTACCGGAGCATCAACAAGTTCCTCAAGAAAAGTCTCCGCCCTCACCGGTCGTCAACATCGAGCACTTCTCAGACTCAAGCTCGCACTTCTCAGACTCAAGCTCCAGTGAGTACGATATAGATTCTGATGAAGAATCGCTCCCAAAACAGTATGTAATTGGTGAAGGATCAAGTACTCCTAAACAAGAGCCAGATGTCAATGAAGTATATTCAAGTGAGGAAGACATGAATTATGAAACTCCAAGAGAAGAAACTCGCAATAAGCGCTTCTTTTCGAAGGTTATGGTGTTTACGTTCGACGACATTCCTTTCGACAAATGGAATGACCGGTTAGACGAATTCCATGCATGGATGAACTCAGAAGCCATTACGTCTCCCCTGCATTTGGTGATTCAACAGTTCACAGCGAGACTGTCTGGCGCACTTAAGGAATGGTGGAATTCCCTCGGGGAATACACACAACAGCAAGTCTATCAGACAACAATTCCGTTGCTTCTAGGAGAAATCCACAGAGAATTCATTGGCACGCCAACACATCAAAAGGAGCAAATTCAAGAAGAATTCTTCTCAGCAAAATGTTGTTCTCTAAAAAAGAAAGATCTTGCGAAGCATTTTGAAAGACAGACGAGAAGATATTATGCGCTAAACGGACTCAATAATCCAAGCCTGAAGCATGTCTATCTATCGTCCATTGATGATTATCTTAGTCAGCAGACTAAGTTGTACATCAGAGATCAAGGACAAACAATTGAAGAAATCTCCATTGGTCAAATCCAGCAGTATGTCTTCAGAATTCTCGACAAACTTTGCAAGCAGAAGGAGTTCTGGATGGAGTTTATGGATCGTTCGAAACAACTATCGAAATATGTGCAAGACCAGATCTATCGATCAAATGCTCGAAGTCCAAGAAATCATGCTCTTGCGATTCGAATGGAAAGCGCAAGAAATTCAAAAAGCGTTTCTCAAAACGCTCACCAACCTTTAGGCGCAAAAGATTCTTTCGAAAGAAAAGAAGTTTCAAGAAGTCAACAAGATGCTTTCTGTGTCGAAAAGAAGGACATTATGCTAAGAATTGCCCTAACAAGTCAAAAAAGAAGAAGCAGTATCTAATCAGCTCGATATCAAAAATCGCACCAGACATTGACAACGACGCCCATGACTTGGAATCAGTTATATCTTATGATAGTGACGACAGCGGAGCCATTTATGGATACTCTAACTCTGATGATTCTTCTGAATCATCTCCCGATGAAGACGAAGATTGCTGTTTCAAAATCACGGAGATAACGAAACAAGAAGAAAAATACCCTCCACATCTTCAGGTGAAGATCTTTGATCCGGCCCATCAAGAAGAACCAGTCGATGCCATCGCATTCATAGATACTGGGGCCCACACGACGATAATAAATCCAAAAATTCTCTCGTCTTCTATGTGGCTACCTCATCAACAAGAATTTCGTGTGGCAAATTCTGGATCATTATCCATCAAACTCAAATCAAAGCCAATTACAATTGAGCTTTTTCCAGGATGCCGAATCACAACCAGAGTCCTTGGTTCAACAGCACCAGGCAAAGACGTAATATTCGGATGGGATTCATATTGCGCCCTCTCAGAAAATCATTCAACATCTCGATCGAACCGGAAGGCATACGGTGGAAGAATTTCTACAAACTTTCACTACTGTACCGCGACTCTTCGCAGTCGAAGAATACATCTCTCAGGCATATGCAAAAATCAAAGAAGAAATGACAAAGTATTCCTGTGCAGAGTCTCATACGGAATTCCTTCAAAAGTGCAGCAAACCACTGTGGCTCAACTCCCAGTTCTTTGTTTCGTTACCTTCCAAAGAAAACGTCCTAACCACGCCGACAAAAGCAAGTCACGTAGGGATGCCACCAACCCTTTTGAAGCAGGCTAACGAAGAATGCGATCAACTAGTAGAGCAAGGAGTAGTTTCAAACACAACTTCTCCATGGGCATGTAAGGCATTCTACGTCAATAACCGTGCGGAGCAAGCAAGAGGAAAACTCCGGCTAGTAATTGACTACAAGCCATTAAACCAATTTCTCCAAGACTTCAAGTTTCCCTTACCAAACAAAAAGGCGCTTCTTCAGCACCTTCAAGGAGCAACTGTATTCTCAAAGTTTGACCTCAAGTCTGGATTTTGGTAACTTGGCGTTCAACCAGAAGAAAGATACAAGACCGCATTTTGTTTACCAAACCGGCACCTCCAATGGAATGTCCTACCTTTTGGTCTAAAGACAGCACTGTCACTGTTTCAGGAGGCAATGCAACGTATATTCAAGCCTCTTCTCGAATCGGCTTTGATATACATAGACGACATCCTGCTGTTCTCGTCAAATGAGAAAGAGCATGTTCAACTTCTTCAACAGTTTCAAAGCATCGTCCTACAGTATAAAATTATGCTATCGGCCCGCAAAATGGTCATAGCCCAGCCCAACATCGAATTCCTTGGAATGCAGATAAAAGATGGCAATTTTACACCTCAGGCCCATTTAGCAACGATGCTTCTCGATTTTCCTGATGAAAACCTAACTAAGCGACAAGTCCAGCAATTCCTTGGTGTAATCAATTATGTAAGCGACTTCATCCCGCAACTTTCGCAACTGACAAGACCACTCCAGAAGATGCTGACAAAGAATCCATCTCAATGGGCAAACCGACAAACCGAGGCGGTCAAAAGCCTAAAACTAGAAGTGCAGAGGCTACCACCTTTAAAGATTCCTTCCACAGGAACGCGCATTCTGCAGACTGATGCGAGTGACAAATATTGGGGAGCTATTTTATTTGAAGAAATAAATGGAAAACGTCAAATCTGCGGATACAGGAGTGGACGCTTTAAAGATTCCGAAATGCATTATCACTCCACGTTCAAAGAGATATTGGCGGTCAAGAAGGCTATCGAGAAGTTCGAGTTTCATTTGATTGGACATAAATTTTGAATCGAAATGGATATGTCATCTTTTCCAAAGATGTTACAATTCAAGCAGAAGATGGTCCCACACCAACAATTATTGAGATGGAGCAAATGGTTCTCGAAATACGATTTTGAATCCGTCTATTTAAAGGGCTCGAAGAACACTCTAGCAGACATGCTCAGTAGAAACCCACCGAAAGAAATACATATGATGGAGAGCTCTAACTCAAAGAGTTTCTACAACTTCGCAGCCAACATGCCTGAAGACGCCCAAGAACTCATCAACAAAAACACTCTACACGAGCGTCTCAGACAAATGATCTTTCGCTACCAGTCAATTATTCTGTCAAGATATGGACCCAGCAATCACTTCATCAGCCCAATGGGGATTCACCCTGACTTCCCGTTTGCACATCTCTACAGGATCGAGAACACCTTCATGCCAGAAGAAGTCCTTTGTTTCCTCTGGTACCTTTGCTCGAGCTACACCATTGGTATAGTTTTTAATATTCAATGGCTGTACCAATACATCAATGCTCAATTCAACGACCCTCTTCGTGGACACAACGAATGCCTCTCCACTTTCTTAACATGGTTTGCACCGTTATATGCCTGGAACGGTAAATTAAGAAAATCAGCAAAAGCAACTGGATTACCGTTCAAGAAGTTAAGAGGCCAAGGAGGTCTTAATCCCTTCTTCAATCCTCACACCATATATTTCTTTCACCGTCCTGTTCAAGTCAACGACAAAACAAAAAAGGTCCACGCATTACCTACACTCATCCACCACAACGACTATCAGAGAGGAGTCAGACCTGATTTCAACCTCAATGATACCAAAGCCTATGAAGACTTCCAGACTCATGCATTCCGACTCAACAATGCAAAGCAGACATTCCCTATTCCTTTCAACCCAAATTGGTTCTACTACCCTATAGATTACCAGATGGATCTCGATGAAGATCTCCAATTCTTTATGGAGAAACGTGCCCCTCCGCCGGCCAGCATGGAGCTCAAGAAGAAAAGGCCCATAGAAGCCCAAGCGCCCATAGAAGCCCAAGCCCCAAGCAACGCAAGAAAACGAACAACCACAAGAATGCCCTCCAGAGTTCCTTCAAGACGCGCATCTTCCAGACGACGAGATGAATATCGACGAAATAGAAAAGAAGTTCAACATTGAAATCGACGACGATGCTGCAAAAATGATTGCAGATTATGAAGAAGAGTACGATTGCCCAGGCGAATATTACGGATGCTGCGACAAGCATATCATCAAGTTCGAGATCGATCATTAAAACAAGCATCTGTTATTAATGTATAATTATGTAAAATATGTGTGCTTTAAATCAAATAAAGCGATGATGTAATCGCTAGGTAAGCGTGATGCAAGCGATGATATAATCGCTATGTAAACATGACGCAAGCAATGAGGTAAGCGCTTATGTCAGCGCCTTATCCTCATCTTTAAATATGTGTGTACCCCCTTGTGAAATATCATCAAATAATTTTATAAAAAAAAAATTCTCTCTAAGTTTCTCTCTCTAATGTTCTCTAAAGTTCTCTAGTTTTCCAGACTTTATCTCATCCTTGATAAGCTCTGATTTCTATCTTCCATACACAAGATGCGATCCAACTCTTAGCTGTGATTCTTCTTGATCGATCTCCGTCAATACGACTCTGTCAACACGACTTTCGGGGGAGGTGATTATCCTAACAGTGATTGACCTTGATCGAAAAGGCCGAGGAAGTGCCTAAATCGCTTCCTATACCTGGAAAATCACTAAGGTCGTCTGATCAATAAGACTTTGTCAACACGACGTGATCGGTTTAAGAACGGCTATTATCCTGGTATCAAAGCATTATTCTCTAGATTGATCCTAAACAATGGACTTACTTCTTATCTGGCTCCAACTTATCTCTCGACCTTCGAATTACTTATTGGGCTATGTGTCCAATATTTTTTACTTTCATTATTATTAATTTATTACTACTTTTGACTGGTTTATACCCAAAACAATTCTGCGTGGATCTGAACCATTTTTTTGTAGAATACCAGTTGTCAATTAAAAAAAACATTTGGTACTTTATCTGGTAACATCGAAACTTGCATACCCGTTCCAGATGCAACATGTCGTAAAAAGCGCATGGGATACAACTTGTTGGGAAAAAACAATGACCAAGTGAAAATAATAAAGATGGTCGTTCGGTGCCACTGTCAAAGATACTTTCCGATCAGGAAAATAGAATATTTTGAAGAAAAAACGTAATTCTAAGAACTATGAGAAATATTCTAATATTCTATAGGACCAGGTCTTTTTTAAAATTGAATATATAGGACTAGGTCACCAGTACAAAAAGAAGAAGAAAAAAAGGAACAAGTACTTTAAAGAAAATCCCAATAGCCACAACATTTTTCATATACCACGAAATCCCATATACAGTTTTTTTTGGTAAAAACCCATATACAGTTTTAGATATCAGTTCTAGTAATTTGCAAAAACAGAAATAACATTACAAATAATATGGAACGAAATTTCTTACTAATTTACCAATATGCTCTACAAACACAAATATTTTTTTTTGTGAGAAGTTCACATGATCTGATGAATGTGAAAAGGGGGTGTCTTCAACATCAAGGAAGAGAAGGATAGATCCTAGGCGAAACTCTTCCTTGCGGAAGAGAAGTTAACAACAATCAAAGTTTGTCTTTTCTACTGATGATTAATCTATTTCTTTAAATATTTAAACGTCTATAGTACGACGGTTTCATAGCGTTCAGATTTTTAAAATATAACTGTACAAATTTTCTGATATGCATCAATTTATTAGAAATCCAACAAAACTAGTTTTTTGATATACTCTTGGATTCAAGAAATATAAAATAAAACATCACTGTTTTATATGGAAGAATTGTTTTATGTTGTTGATTTTCACGTGTGTTTTTCCATATTTTCTAAATGGCTCACAAACCTTTATATAGAAAATATGAACATCACCATATGCTTTTCATAAACCATAATGTAAATAAGAGTAATAGAGTCATGCAAGTCAAAAAATCAATGTTGTCATTAAGGAAATTTGATTCTTTTTGGCTCAATTTTGATGACTTAAAAATAAGAAATGTATTATTTATTTTACCAATCAAACATAAATAATATTCTTTTCTATTTGGGTTTGCATTTTATGTTTATACAAACATATATGAACAAGTAATGGATATAATATCCAACTAACAAATTCAAACATAAATATCCAATGTGTGACATTTGGTAATTTTTATCTTTAGCCAAATTTAAAACTTTACAAGTATTGCTAAGTTTGACAAAAGCAAAGGTAAATTTGTCAAACATCAGCGAAATTTTACTCCACAGTTTTTGTCACGTTGAAAACTTGTAGGATGACGATGGATAAAAAGTAGAGGGAAGCTATTTTCAGACAATCCCCTAATTCAGTTTCTTCTCATTTGATGTAGATAAAGATGAGTTCTTTTTTTCCATTTCCTTTATATTTTTCATATTTCGGCAAAGTTCTAATCCAAGGCTTTTCTCGCATTCTTCGGACATTGATAACTCGTAGGATGATGCTACATAAGAAGTAGATAGAAGTCATTCAAAGTTCCACTAATTTTAGGAAATTGAACAATTTTCATTTTCTTTAGTATAAAGTTGCCTTAAGCTTTCCTGGGTTTTACCATTTTTCTTTATCTCATATATAAAGTTACAATAAGTTTTACTGAGTTGCATCAGTCGGTTTTTGTAGAGAAATATGAATGCATTTATGAGTTTTGGGCTTTTACGAAGCTAAAGAGACAAAGTTGAACAAAAGTGAGAAAACACTCGAGTTTATCAATACATTGTCAGTTATCTCTCTTCCAGCAATAAAGGCTGACTGGGTTTCAGATAGCCGGTCTGATAATATTTTCTTCAATCTTTGGCACAGAACTTTGGATATTATCTTGTAGGTGACATTACACAAGCTAATGGGTCGAAATTGTGACGTCTCATTCGGTTTCTCTTTCTTCGGTATAAGGCATATATTTGCATCATTGAGCCCATTGGCCATTATTCCATCGAAGAGTAATTCATTAACCATACGGGTTAAGTCATTCTTTACAATGTCCAAAAGTTTTGGTAGAACAATGTTGTGAAGCCATCAGGACCCGGGGCTTTTTCTGGGTGCATCGTGAAGAGAGCCGGTTTTACTTCCCATTCTGAAGGAGCTGTGAGATCCGCATTCAAGCGGTCAGATATGGTCGTAGTAACATTTTCCAATGCTTCATCGATAAGTTCCGGATTAGAGGACTAAAACAGATCTCTAAAGTAACTAGTAGCAACGGCTACCAATTATTCCTCCTACTCCACAAGATTTCCTGGTGAATCTATAAGGATTGTAATCTTATTCATGGCTCATCTTTGCTTGGTAATGGCATGAAAGAATTTGGTGTTCAAATCACCTTCCATGAGCGATAACACTCTGCTCTTCTGCTTCCAGAACTGTTCCTCTGCCTTAAGGGCAGCGGTTAATTCCTTTATAGCCATTCTTATCTCTTCAGTCGTGGCATCATCATCCGAGTGAAGGTTATCGACCCTAGACTTAAGATCTTCGATCAACTTTGCAGAGTTCAGATCTCTTTCTCTCTTCTGGTGTCCTAATGCTCGACTGCAGCTTGATATGCGTTCCATTATGTCCGCGTTTTGAGGGAGATCGCAGGAGTTCCAGCCATCTAAGATTACTTGTTGTATTGCTTCACTCTCCAGCCAGCGTTTATCAAATTTGAATGTTTTCTTCTTCCTGGTTGGTTTGGAAAGTATGTCGCCAATACCGAACGGTGATCTGATCCCCACATTCTAAAGTATTGTACTTTACAGTGTGGAAACTTTTCATTCCAGTCTTCATTGCCAAGAGCACGATACAGCCGACATCGGACAGTGCCATTTGCTCGTTTACCAGCAGCCCATGATAGTTGGTTCCCAGTAGATGGAAACTCAAGCATACCACAATCTGAAATCATTTGATTAAAAGAAAGAAATGATGTATCCGATCGTCTATTTCCTCCTTCTTTCTCGTGATGCCCTGTTATTTCATTAAAATCTTCTATCATAAACCAAGGGCCATCTCTAGTTGTTACAAAACGCGTAAGACGTTCCCAAACTTGATCTTTTTTTTCTAAAACAGGATCCCCATAAACAAAAGTCATAAGGAACTTTATACCATTAATGACTGCTTTTACATCAATCATTTGATTATTCGAAAACAAAATATCAACTTGAAATTCATCCATAAAAATTAAAGCTAAACCACCACGTTGGCCAAGTGGCTCAACAGTAAACAACTTATTAAAACCTAAGTCAGCCTGAATGTTTTGCAACAGCAGCTTCCTATTCTTTGTCTCAGATTGGAACAAGAGTCCTAGGCGATGCTTCTGACACATCTCCATGAGGTGTCGAACTGTGAGGTCGTTCCCTATTCTTCGACAGTTCCAACTGAGTGTCTTCATTGATGAATGTGGGGTGGATGTTTGACATTCACCATACTTTGCTTTCCCACACTTGTTGTTGCCTTCCTTGAACTTGCACCCCTCTTCCCACGAGCTATGTTTTCCACCTGTGTTGTTGGCTGTGCATTGATATGTGGCGATGCACGACATTGATTTCCTTGTTGAGTCGGAAACAATGAACGTGTTATGCTCCTTGTGATTGTTTTCTGAACAGATTCCTCATCTGCCGCCTCAGTTCCCAACTCCTTACTGGCTTCAATCATAAGAATTGTGCCATCTTGCTCTCTTCTCTCTCGTTGCATTCCTGGCTCTGCATGGTCCTCCTTTGTTGGGCCCGAATATGGCCCGGTAGCTGATTATCAAATAATAGAAGATGATGATGGGCCGCGATAGGCCCATCGCGAGTTCAAAACCTAAAGAGAGCTAAGCTAGAGCCGAAGGCTGAAAGTTAAGGATCCTAACTAAAGAGGTCACGACGAAGAGGAAGCTCACGTCATAACAAGAAGAAGCCCAGGACCCGGTCAAGGGGAAGCTGTTGCGGATTCCACCTCAATCGGAGAAGATCTCGGAGATCAGTTGAAGACAACCTAATGAAGCCCAAGGCTATTTAAAGAGAAGGTCGAGGACTAAGAAGAGGATCCGATAAAACTCATTTTTTACTCAACATTCATCAAAACATTCTTATTGTAACACTCTTATAATCTTTGTATTCATCAAAGATCACCTTTTGTAACCATCCCATTTCTACTATATCAATACAAATCGAAGTTCATTCTACAAGTTCTTACGGGATTCAGCCCGCGATTATCTTTCCCTAACCTTTCCTAAACATTAAACCTGATCTAAAATCTAGGTGTGAGTTTTACCCCTCACAATTGTCGCCGTCTGTGGGGAAGAAACAATCGAATCCCTTACTCTAACTTGAGGATGAATCCTACCGATCAGGCAACAAACCCGTCTGACCTTAACCTCCCGATTCAGAGCGATGGCTCACCGAACGACGGAGGCTCTAGTCCTGTAATCACAGAGCCTCGACGTGGCGACCACCGATCTGGGCAACAGCTTCCGGCTGGCTCTCGAACGAGCCAAACTACAACCGGGGGTATTAACCCGAGATCATCAGGTGGAACCACCTCCGGGCTCCCGATCACCGAGAATCCTCAGCAGCAAGCCATTCCGAATCAAACGGAGGCTCAGCTCTCTGAGATTCGCCAGATGATGATGCAGTTAGTGGACAGAGCTCAGGAAAGTGAGCGCATGATGCATCAGCTGACTGTTCGTCAGCAACGATTCGAAGAGATAACTAGATCTCTAAACTCAACAACCCAACCACCGCAACGTCAAGCTCCGGGGGCCATTTTTCATGATCGATTAACCGATCCCTCATTCCCCCGAGGACGTTTAAACTTTTCCCCTGATAGCACTGCTCCGGAAGGACGCGGATCTACTTTCCAGACACCTCATACTGGGACAGCCCCCATGTTTAATCCACCTAACACCAGTGCTATGGGAAGTAACATAGCGACAACTAGTTCCACACCCGGTCAGGTTACTGACAGGAGTACTCGCTTACCTCCTCCGCCGCCTGATCTTAGGTCCGGAGCAGGAATATCCTTCCCATCTGGGGGCAGAGCGTCAGCTTCGGTTTATCAAACCAGAAGCTCGATCCCGAATGGGGACAGTTATCAAAGGATAGATTCCGATAACCCCAGAGCTGGTGAGCGATCTAGCCCTCCAACCGCATGGGAAGATGAGCCAACTCGATTCCGTCAGGAACCTGCCCGTCGGGTACCTGCTAACGACCCAAACATCCTTCCTTTAGAGGGACCCGAAGCTATCCGTAGATATATGGAACGAACTCACGCAGCTCTCCAAAAATTGGGAGCTCAAGTCCATAAAGCTACGAGCTCAGCTCCCGAAATCGATAGCTTGATCGAGGAAACTCGTGGAACTCCATTCACGGACAGACTTGCCAGCTTTCACATAAGAGATACCCGAAAAATCAGAATTCCCGAGTATGATGGGACCTCCGACCCGGAGGCCTATTTGAGAGCTTTCCGATTGGCAATCGTTAAAGCCCATTTCACACAGGAAGAATGTGAAGCATGTTACTGCAGGACATTCGCCGAAAATTTGGTCGGAACAGCCCTTGAGTGGTTCTCCGGTCTCGAGCCAGCCTCGATAGATAATTTCGATCAATTAACTAACGCCTTCATGAAGCAGTACTCAACCCATATCCTGAAGCAAGCCTCTGAGGCCGACCTTTGGAAGGTCAGTCAAGGAATGGGGGACTCACTACGAGTCTACATCGAGAAATTCAGGGCAATAAGAACTAAGATCTCGAATCCTAACGACCTAGTCTCCATCGAGGCTCTCTGATCTATAAATCGAAATTCTGGTCAGAGCTAACACTCAATACTCCTCCAACTATTGACGACGCTCTTCATAGAGCCACCAAATATATTACTCTGGAGGAGGAGACAGCTGCACTGGATAAACTCCATAAGAAACCTCAGAATCACTCGAAAGGTGAATCCTCTGAGACTAAGGGACCTCACAAAAAGGGTAACCCCCGAAATAATCAGACTCAGGGAGAACATTCCTACGCAATCGAGGAAGACAAGGAAGAGAAACCTGTTGCAGCAGCAAACAAAACTCCCTGGTCAAAAGGCTTTGATAAAGGCAAACGTTGCTCTTATCACGATCGCGAAGGGCACTCAACCGAGGAATGTTGGGACCTCCAACGTCAGCTGGCAGCTAAATTCGCAGCCGGAGAAATAAAGGGCGTGGACCTTAAAAAGCCATCACCTTATCAGAAAAGAGGTTCCAGGGACACTTCCCCGAAACGCGAGAGGTCACCTGGAAAGGAGACCGATTCGCCACCTCCAGCTCCCAAGAAAAGAGTCGACATGATTCTTGGGAAATTCCCCCAAGGAAAAAGTTTACAAGTCAAAGCTCTCTTGAGCAAACCGTCCCCTCAATCGAGCCCCGACTCGAGGGTGGACTGTATCCTTGGAGGATCAGACATATGTCAAGACTCCGTCAATTCCATTAAGAATCATGTGCGGAAGGCTGTGTCTAACACTGGACCTAAACCTCCTAACCCTGAATTCAATACTAAGATTTCTTTCTGGGAGAGCGAGACCTCAAACCTTGACAGACCTCACGATGATGCGTTGATCGTCACACTAAACATCGCAGGATACGAGGTCCCTAAGCTCATGATAGACACAGGAAGCTCCGTCGACCTCATTTTCTATAACACCCTAAAAGGGATGGAAATAGACGACTACAAAATTATTGGCCAAAAAGCTAACCTCGTAGGCTTCTCCGGAGAAATAGCTACCTCATTGGGAACTATCAAGCTCCCAGTCATAGCTGGCGGAATAATGAAAATGACCAACTTAGTAGTCATCGACAGACCTTCCCCGTTCCATGCGATCCTGGGAAGACCCTGGATTCACAAAATGAAGGCAGTAGCCTCAACGTACCATCAATGCGTAAAATTCCCAACACCCGAAGGGATAGCTACCATACACGGTAGCCAGAAGATATCCAGGATCTGCTATTTGGGAGGATTCGAAATCCTCAAAAAATCCCCCCAATAGCAATTACAGATCCAGGAGGGTCGCGAAATGCAACAAAATATCCGAGGTCCCCCCAAGAACCTCACTGAAAAAGTTTGCATTGATGACTCAGATCCTGAAAGACAGGTGAGCATCGGATCCGAGCTACCTCCTGAAACAAAAAAGGAGCTCATTGATTTTCTGAAAAGCAATGTCAAAACCTTTGCATGGTCCACCAGCGACATGAAAGGCATAGATCCGAACGTCACCACCCATAAGCTAAAAGTAGACCCTACTTTCAAACCGATCAAACAAAAGCGTCGCAAGCTAGGCCTCGAGAAGGCTCAAGCTGTTAACGATGAAGTTGACCGACTTACGAAAGCTGGGTCCATTCGAGAAGTACATTACCCCGACTGGTTAGCCAACCCAGTAGTGGTAAAGAAGAAAAACGGGAAATGGAGAATCTGTGTAGACTTCACAGACCTGAACAAAGCTTGTCCTAAAGACAGCTTCCCGTTACCTCACATCGACCGCCTGGTTGAAGCAACAGCTGGCCATCGACTCCTATCCTTTATGGATGCCTTCTCAGGATACAACCAAATCATGATGGATCCTGATGACCAGGAGAAAACTGCATTCATAACCGAACGAGGAACCTATTGTTACAAGGTTATGCCATTCGGATTAAAGAATGCGGGAGCTACCTACCAGAGGCTAGTAAATAAGATGTTTGCTGGGCAACTTGGAAAAACCATGGAGGTCTATATTGACGATATGCTAGTCAAGTCCTCAGCTGGAGAAGACCATATCGCCCATTTAAGAGAATGCTTCGATATCCTTAACAAGTACGATATGAAGCTCAATCCCACTAAATGTACCTTTGGGGTACCCTCGGGCGAGTTCCTAGGCTACCTCGTAACCGAAAGAGGCATTGAAGCCAATCCGCAGCAGATAGCAACCTTCTTAGAAATGCCGTCACCTAGGACAACTAGAGAGGTACAGAGATTGACTGGACGAATCGCGGCATTAAATCGATTCATATCCAAGTCCACCGATAAGTGTCTCCCGTTCTACAAGCTTCTAAGAAATAATAAGAAGTTCTTATGGGACGAGAAATGCGAGGAAGCCTTCAAGCAATTGAAAGCTTACCTCTCCGAACCTCCGATCCTATCTAAACCAGTAGTAGGAGAGCCATTGTACCTGTACCTCGCTGTGTCGACTGCTGCAGTTAGCGGCGTTCTGGTACGAGAGGAACAAAACGAACAAAGACCTGTCTATTACACCAGTAAGAGTTTGATAGATGCCGAAACAAGGTACCCTGCAATGGAAAAGCTAGCTCTAGCAGTCGTAACAGCTGCTAGAAAACTGCGACCTTACTTCCAATCGCATTCAATCGTCGTAATGACCTCACAACCATTACGAATGATATTGCACAGCCCTAGCCAGTCCGGGCGGTTGGCCAAATGGGCCATAGAGCTCAGTGAATACGATATTGAGTATAGACCTCGAGCAGCAGCGAAAGCTCAGGTCCTTGCCGACTTTGTCATTGAACTAGCATCCGAGCAATTAGACTCCGAAATGGAATCTCCGAAGTGGAGCCTGTATGTCGACGGAGCCTCGTCAAAACAGGGCTCCGGCGTCGGTCTAAGGCTAACTTCTTCAGCAGGAGAAACCATTGAGCAGTCATATAGGCTCGGATTCAGCGCCTCAAACAACGAAGCTGAATATGAAGCACTAATCGCAGGGTTGAAACTCGCCCTAAGTCTCGGAATTCGAGAACTAAACGCTTATAGTGACTCACAGCTAGTAGCTAGCCAGTTTCACGGAGAATATGAAACGAGGGACGAAAGAATGGGGGCATATCTCGAAGCCGTCCAGAACCTCACCAGACAGTTCGACAAATTCGAGCTAACAAGGATCCCACGAGGAGAGAACTCCTCAGCAGATGCGTTGGCTGCATTAGCTTCCACGTCAGACCCCCTCGTAAAACAGATCATACCCGTAGAAGGAATCAAAAACCAAGCATCGACATGGCTACTAAAGCTGAGAAAGAGAGCAAACTAACAGAGCAACCCGAGGGTACCTGCCCGGAAACGGTAGCTACCCAAGTTTTCACAACATTTTGGTTCCCAAAAACCAGAATATGCAGCTCTAAAAAGCATACCTCCGGGAACACAATCCAAATCACGGAAGGTATTGCTCGAAATTCAGACTCCCTGGAGCCTGATCTCAAGAATACCCCCGGGGCACCAACTCAGACCCACTCGTCTGCAGAGTCAAAACCAGAAGCCGTTCAGCTCTCCAAAATTCATCTTGAGGTATTCCTCAGAATTCAGACTCCCTGGAACCCAATCCTACCAATACCTCCGGGGGCACCACAACACCAGGTCCTGAACAGGAACCTCCCTCGTCTCTTCATAACAAAGTTGTAGGGAGAGAGGATTGGAGAATTCCAATCACGCAATACATCCTAGAAGGAAAGACTCCACCCAATAAATGGGAGGCTCGAAATCTCAAAGCATTAAGCGCGAGATATTGCGTAACTGAATCTATCCTCCTCAAATGAAGCATTTCCGGACCTTACCTAAAATGCGTCCATGGCCTCGTTGCTATGAGACTCATGAAGGAAATGCACGATGGTTCCTGCGGGAACCACTCTGGAGGAAGAGCTCTAGCCATCAGAATCAAAAGACAAGGATATTTCTGCCCTACCATTATTGCAGATTGCGAGGCCTATTCCTCTTCATGCGACAAATGCCAGAGGCATGCACCGATTATACACCAACCTGCGGAAAAGCTATCCAACATATCCGCCCCTTATCCATTTATGAGATGGTCCATGGATATCGTGGGACCACTAGTAGCATCAGGAAGTGGAAAGAAGAAGCTACGCTTCCTCTTAGTCCTAACAGACTACTTCACGAAATGGATAGAGGCTGAAGCTTTCCAACAGGTAACCAGGGTCGAGGTCGAGCAATTTGTGTGGAAAGAAATCGTGTGTAGACACGGCGTCCCATACGAAATCGTAACTGACAATGGAGGACAATTCATATCCCACGATTTCAAAATATTTTGTGACAAGTGGAATATTCGCCTGACCTTCTCATCACCTCGCCGACCTCAAGGAAACGGACAGGCGGAGGCTGCTAATAAATCAGTATTAGCAAACCTCAAGAAACGCCTCGGAACCCAGAAGGAACTCTGGTCAGAAAAGTTACTTGAAGTACTTTGGGCATGTCGAACCACCCCACGAAAAGCTACAGAAGAAACTCCTTTTCCTTAGCATATGGGATGGAAGCTGTCGTTCCAGCTGAAACCATTGCTGGTAGCCTCCGCCGGGAACTCTGCACGTCCAATCCCGCAGCTAATGATCAGCTCCTAACTGACAGCCTCGATCTAATCGAGGAAAGACGGGACCGAGCTCTGATTCGCATTCAGAACTATCAGCAAGCAATGGCACGACAGTACAATTCCAAAGTCAGGCTCCGACAGTTCGCTGTAGGTGACCTAGTACTTAGGAAAGTTTTCGAAGGAACCAAGAACCAGATGCTGGGAAGTTAGGAACCAACTGGGAAGGTCCCTACCAGATCATCCACGTGGTACGACCTGGCGTTTACAAGCTCCGAAAGGTGCGAACCGGGGTACCTGAAATCAGATCGTGGAACGCCACGAATCTTAAGAGATATTATCATTAGGTACCTAAAATTCCTGAACTACGTTGGCTTGATCCCTTGACTGGGTACGTAGGCAACTCCGTCATG
>NW_026616578.1:0-23579 GCF_000801105.2 Raphanus sativus | reverse complement strand
AATATTTTGAGGAAATACAAACTAAATCATGTATATTCACAAAATTTTACTACATTATAAATTTATAAAGTACCAACGGCAAATTTCAGCCTTGTGGTTTAGTCAGGTTTGACTTGAATGTAAAGAGATCGACTTTTGAAGAGCCTCATGAGAGTAAAATAAGCAACTGGTGTTTTTTTCTTTTTTTTGAAAAAGGGCATCGCCACTGGTGTTTGCCTTTTAAGTATTTCGACAAAGACACATTTTTCTCCTCCTGTCATTAGATAAAATTAAGAATTAAATGAAAAAGGCCATCAACACAGAATTTATTCTCAGGGTCTGCTCATCATTTTGATGGGCCCCAAGGGTAAATTCTTTTTATACCCATAAATTTATGTTTATTCAAAATTAAAACAAAATTTTCTAAATTTTCTAAAGAACTATTTCATAAATAATTATTTTAAAATTTTAGAGGAAAAAAATAAATTAAAATATTTTTGGGCCCTTTTCAGTCTAACTTTTATAAAAAATAGTTGAAATTAAATAAAATATATAAATATACAAAAAATCAAAATTTTAATTATAAATTATATGGAGGGACATGGGATTGGGTCGGGGGCGATCACACCCATTGTCCTCCTCCTAAGCCAGCCCTGTTTATTGATTTTTTTTATAACATGAGCTATCCGGCGGGTATTACATACTCAACCAACTAATCTTCCTAAAGTTTGATGGCGCTAACCAAATTAGGTTGTTTGTAAATAGAATACTGTTGTTGTCTGATCACATAAATAGAGAAACCTCAATTTGTGTGGATCCGAACCAAGATTATTTAAAAACACTAAGAGCAACCTGAGTTTATGGTTAAAGAAATATTGAAATTTTCTCATAATCTTTTGTCATCATTAGTCTACTATTTTTTTTGTACATACCGACAGATAACTCAATTTTTATCCACGAGGAAATACATGAGTAGACAAAGTATAGAATACAAAAATAGTTAACAAAAAGAGATATACATCATGCATGTCATTCACCAAACATCTACCTGTCGAATGCTGATTCTAAAATGAGAGATGCGTAATATTTATTAGTTTGAAAAAGAAATAAGGGTTTATAAAGTTGGAAAAGTTATACTTAACCGTTGGAGTTTCGGCCAAAAATTCCACCTTAAAGACTATTTTTCTTAGTTTAAAAAAAAGTATTTTTTCTTGTTGATATAATAAATCTATGATGCATCTCATGCATTAACAAAAACTAAACTATCATATACTTTGGAGCTGATATTAATCCCACTACAACAAATATAGGTATTAATAGCAGATTATAATAGCACAATTTTCGTAACTGCTATGGAAAGGTAATTGGAAGCCTGAATAACAAATACATAGCATTTTACTTATGCTATGCCGAAAAAAAAGTTAAGCGGGATTAAAACCTCACTAATCATCCGAATTTTTACACTAAGCGCCAACACTTAAGAAAAAAAGTGGTTTTCGCGGCCAAACCATTACTTTTCATAGCATTAGAAAAAAAAAAGGGGATTTCGTTCTTCTCCTTCTTCTCTTCTTCTCTACATCGAGCTCAACGCTCTCTCCACCATCTCAGACTCGATTCCTCGTCGCTCACCAACATTAATCTCGTCGCTCATCCTAACCTAGTTTCCAATTCGATTCAGCCTTCATCATCTCCGATTTCAAATCCGAGATTCTAATTCAAAGTGAATCCTAAATGCTGTGATTAGTTAGGTTTTTATTTTCTCGATTGATTCAAGTTGTGAAAGTAGATAGGTTTTGTATCCTCAATGCTCTGATTAGTTATGGTTTGATTTTGTCGATTGATTCAAGTTCTGAAACTAGATAGGTTTTAGCTCCTCAATGCTGTGATTAGTTAGGGTTTGATCTTGTCGATTGATTCTAGTTCTGCAAGTAGATAGTTTTGGGTCGTCATTGCTGTGATTACTTATGTTTTCGGTTCATATTTGTTTCCATTAATCACAGAATTTTTTTTTTCGCAGGTCTGGGTTCGTATCTTCACAGTCTTGCGTCTTGTATATCTGTGGAGGTTAGACACATCTATTTCTTCTAATTTTGTAATCATTTGTAGACTTTAATTTGTAGACATTGCATTTGTTGTTTGCGGTTAACACTTAGAATTGTAATTTATATTGTCAATTGTTGCTTGAACCATGTACGCTTGTTTGAACTGTGGCAAGGGTCTTAACAATGTTGGACAAGTCATGGGTCCATTTATGTAGGTATGTAAATTTGTTTAAGTGTTCAGTTTATGCATTTCGACACTTCTTGTCATAACTATTTTTTGTTTTGTTTGACATGAACTTAAGAGTTGATTCTGCATATGAGAGAGGTGCGAGGAGTTTTGTCAATGATGTTACTGCTAAGTTAGGAGTTAATGGGAAGATTGTATGTCCATGCGCCCGATGCCGTAATCTAAATCGCCATACAAGTGAGGAGGTTGTCTCTCATTTGGTTATAAATGGAATGGATGATGCTTACAAGGTACGTTCGGATTGGTTTCACCATGGAGATGGTAACTCAGTTGATGTGGTGGGAGTTAAAGATAGATGCTGGAATGCTGAGATCCTTAGTTTATATGAAGCCGCAAACTGCTTAGATGACGATTTAGCCATTAGGGGGTCAGAGTTACGTGAGTCAGTTGAGGGTGAGGATAGGAAAGAAGATGAGTTTTTAGCAAAACTTGCAGAGGCTGAAACCCCCTTGTATCCGACGTGTTCGAGTCATAGCAAGCTATCAGCTGTAGTTTCATTGTTCAGGATTAAGTCTCAGAATGGGTGGTCAGACAAGAGTTTTGATGACTTACTGCAAACATTGCCGAACATGTTACCGGAAAACAATGTCCTGCACACATCAACTTATGATGTCAAGAAGTTTTTGAAATCTTTTGATATGGGATATCAAAAGATTCATGCTTGTGTGAACGACTGCTGCTTATTTAGAAAGAAGCTCACGACGGCTGAGAGTTGCCCAAAATGCAAGGCGTCTAGATGGAAGACCAACATGCATACTGGTGAAATCAAGAAAGGTGTTCCACAGAAGGTTTTGAGATACTTTCCAGTAATACCTCGCCTGAAAAGGATGTTCAGATCGGAGAAACTTGCAATGGATTTACGATGGCATTTCAATAACAAGAGCACAGATGGGAAACTACGCCATCCAGTAGATTCAGTTACTTGGCAGTCAATGAATGACAAGTATCCGGCGTTCGCAGCGGAGGAGAGGAACTTGCGACTTGGGCTTTCAACAGATGGGTTTAATCCCTTCAGTATGAAGAACAGCCGATACAGTTGTTGGCCTGTGTTACTGGTGAATTACAACATGGCTCCTCACCTATGTATGAAGGAGGAGAACATAATGCTCACTCTGCTGATTCCAGGACCCCATCAACCGGGTAATAGTATAGATGTTTACTTAGAACCTCTGATAGAAGATTTAAAACATCTGTGGTGCATAGGCGAGTTAACATACGATGCAGTTAGTAAGACAACCTTTAATCTTAAGGCAATGCTTCTTTGGACTATTAGTGATTTCCCGGCATACGGGAATCTTGCTGGTTGTAAAGTGAAGGGTAAAATGGGTTGTCCTATATGCGGGAAGCACACAGATAGTTTGTGGCTGAGTAATAGTAGGAAATTCGTATTTATGGGCCACCGGAAAAGTTTTCCTCCCTTACATAGTTTCAGAGGAAAGAAGACTTGGTTTGATGGGAAAACTGAACATGGGACAAAGGGAAGGATACTGACGGGTAGGAATGTCTCATTTGTGCTGAGAAATTACAAGAATGTGTTTGGTAATATAAAACAGTCTGCCAGAAAGAGAGCTGCTCGAGTTGATGACATAGCATCTGATAACGAGGAGGAACTAAGTGAAACTGATGAAGAAGAAGATATAGGAGAGAAAGACGAAGAGGAATTGTCTAGATGGAAGAAACGTTCTGTTTTTTTCTCATTGCCTTATTGGGAGGTATGTATAAAATTTCGATTTACAACTTGTTTAAATAACACTTGTTCTGATTGATTTCTTTATTTGCTTTCACATGAGCAGGAGCTCCCTGTTCGACATAATGTAGACGTTATGCATGTGGAGAGGAATGTGGCTGCAAGCTTGATTGCCACATTGTTACATTGTGGCAATTCAAAGGATGGTCTAAAGGCTAGAAAGGATCTTGAAAGTCTTGGTATCAGGAAGGATTTGCATCCAAAAGCTCAGGGTAAAAGGACATTACTCCCAGCAGCTCCATGGTCTTTGTCAAAGTCAGAGAAACACACATTCTGTAAGCGTCTGTTTGATTTTAAAGGACCTGATGGCTATTGTGCTAATATATCTAGTTGTATATCATTAGAGGAGTGTAAGGTGATGGGACTCAAATCTCATGATTACCACGTCCTAATGCAACAACTGCTGCCAGTAGCAAT
The DNA here is from genome assembly GCF_000801105.2 of Raphanus sativus. Classification (NCBI taxonomy): domain Eukaryota; kingdom Viridiplantae; phylum Streptophyta; class Magnoliopsida; order Brassicales; family Brassicaceae; genus Raphanus; species Raphanus sativus. The sequence continues at coordinate 19,147 of NW_026616578.1, read as the reverse complement.
TAGGGGCTTACTACGGAAGGGTCCTAGGGTAGCCATTTTCCGCTTATGCGCTTTCTTCAACCTTCTATGCCAACGAGAACTTGATGTGGAACAACTCCAGCGAATGGAAACTGAAATTGTGGAGACTCTTTGCATTTTTGAAAGATTTTGGCCACCTAGTTTCTTCGACATCATGGTTCACTTGTGTGTGCATCTAGGCAGAGAAGCACGAGTTGGTGGTCCTGTCCATTTCCGATGGATGTATCCTTTTGAAAGGTATGTTTTCTTGTGAATTTTTTTTATTTATCTTCCTAATGGACTTACTATTAAAATTTTATGTTCACTTAAAACAGGTACATGAAAGTATTGAAAGACTATGTAAGAAACACAGCAAGACCAGAGGGGTGTATAGCTGAGTCTTATCTTGCAGACGAGTGCATGAAGTTCTGCTCGGCTTTCTTGAAGACTACAACTAATGTAGAAGAAAAAGAGGATAGAAACACTGAGTACGAGAGCCATTTCATCCTTGAAGGTCGTCCTATATCAGCTGCCCGCTCATTCCAATTTTCAGATACAGAGTTGAAAATAGCTCATCTTGCTGTAATACAAAACACGGCTGTGGTGGATCCATATGTTGAGTAAGTTTCTCTTCCTAATTAGAATAGTATTCATTGAAAGTTATATTAGATTCCAGTTTTGAGTTTTTTTTTTTCATATGCAAGTGCTCATTTGCAACATCTACAAGACTCAAATATTAGATGTCAACGGGATGCAACTTATTTATGGCGTATGCATACTGAAAAATTCGCGGCGTGGCTAAAGCAACAGGTCTCTTAGTACTGTAAAATTTTTAATTGGATTTTATACCCATGTAGTTTCGCTGACAGTTTTTTATTTTTATAATTTTTAGAAACCTATTGATTCAGCTGATGAGGAAGAGACACTGAAGTGGCTGGCTTATGGTCCTCGTAGTATAGCCAGATCTTACACAGGCTACATTGTGAATGGGCTACGGTTTCATACGAAGGCAGTGCATAGGCTAAGTCAGAATAGTGGGGTTTACTATGAGGCAACAGCAATGTGTAGATCAAGTGCAAGGGACACAGCGCAGGTGGTAGACATTGTATCCTACTATGGGAGAGTAGTTGATATTATACTACTGGATTACAATGCCTTCTATGTGCCAATATTCAGGTGTGAGTGGGCAGTTAAAGGTAACGGTATGAAGGTAGAGGATGGCTTTACACTGGTTAATTTTAATCACAGCCACATATCCTTTGCAAAGGATCCATTCATTTTAGCATCTCAGGCGAGACAGATATTTTACTCAAGGGAAAATGATGAATCGAGTTGGTATGTAGTAATGAAAGGTCCAAGTAGAAGATACAGTGATGAGAAAGTGGATGACCTACAAGGAGAAGTAGGTCCATTGCCTTCGGATATGGATATGAGTATAGAAGACATATCAGATGAAGCTGATGATGTCAGAGATGATAGTGAAGGAATATATGTATACTATTGGTCATGCTGTAGGAGAAACAGTAGCGTGGCCTCAGGATGCGGTTCTAGTTCTTGACGAGGAGTTCTCTCCAAATGACAATCCAAGTAATGTAAGGTTTTCAATACTCATCTCATTTTGATCTTAAGTTTCTGTCTCTAATATCTGTTAATGTGTTTCCTATGATGGATTTATTTGTTTATCAGAGCCCAGGGACAAAAGAAATGAACAAGTGCAAACTGCTACATTGGCTAACAGATGATGATGAAACAGTTGCTGAAGGTCGTTGGGAGAGTCGTGATCCCAAAGCCTTGGTGGATGGCCTTCCTCTTGGACCAAATGCTGTTAAAGTATATGTGGATGTGGTAACGGTAACAGAGACATTTCTTTGGCGGCCAACAGAAAAACACTCAAACCTTCGCGACTGTTTGAAGACGTTTGTAGCATGGCCAGTGAGCAGAGTTTTATTCGAGAATTCAGACACAGAGTCACCAACTACAGCTACTCCTCATACGCACTCACAAGTTTACACTCCACCAGCTCCTGCTAAGATTTCAAAAACATTTTCACAACCTCCTTCAAGCTCTCAGAAGGTAAGCTCTCAGACCGTTGACCTGATAAAGTTGATAATGGTTACATAGTACTTACACTATTCGACATTGTTCTTTTATATAGACTGTGAAAGAGGGTCAGAAGTGCAGACTGTTGGATATTACTGGTGAAAAAGTAGTTGTTGCAGAAGGACGCTGGTCTTCGAACGACCCTGAACAGTTAGTCCATTTCGTTCCATTGGGCAATAACGCAGTTCGTGTGTGGGTTGATGTAGTGAAGGTGAACGATGCCAAGGTTTGGAGGCCAACGTCTGCAATTGAGTGTATGGAGGATGCTATCGGCAGCACTGTAGCATGGCCTGAAGATAAAGTTGTGATCGTTTGAGGTGAAATAAGAACTGTATGGTCTTCTATTTTCATTCCTTTAGTATTAATGAACCTATGGTATTTGTGTTTTTTCTTTGAAACTTAATTATGACATTGTATTTATATTATGGAGAAATGAAATGGATTCAGACTTTGTTTGTTTCTATTTTTGTTTATTTGCTGTAACATGTGACGGATTTATTGGGTGAAACTGTATCCAAAATAGAAGCTACAATTCAAATATACATAAATCAAAACCACATCACCAACAGCATATATGCAGAGCTACTACAACGTAATTCATGGCTAGATAATATAGCTATTTTACAAATATACATAGCAGCCAAAAAATGTTATTATAAAATTTTATATAACACGAAATAAATGTTATTATTAAGTTTAATACAGCTAAAGAGAACAACTGTTATATAATTTCCTATAACACGAATAAAGTGTTATAAATAAAATTAATACAGCATTAGAGAAGAGCTGTTATATAATTTCCTATAACACAAGTATTGTGTCATAAATACAATTAATACAGCATAACGGTAATGCTATTATAAGCCACTCTACAATAGCGTCTTTTCAAAACGCCATCGTATATAGGTATCCTATTATAGCGTCAACTATAATAGCATTTATAAAACCGCTATAAAAACCATATAATAGCGTAAACCGTATGCTATGAAAAGCTATATTTGTTGTAGTGTCCTAAAACTCCAAAAGTGCTCTCTATATATACAAACTAAATAAATCAATGATTGTGGAGAGAATCCGTTCAAATAATGATCCGGGGAAGATCTCTTTAGTATGCAAAACACAATGAGAATAAGCAAGAAATGTAGTTAAAAGAAGTCGAATATCGTTTGTCTATAAAAGCATAATCCTAAGTTCCCATCATTGGCTCATAGAGAATAACAAATATTTTCTCTAATGATTTGATTTGATTTGATGTCTCGTACTCCCTCCTTTTAGTTTTATGCGTCATATGCCCTTGTGTTTACGCAGAAAACACTCTATCCGAATGAAGTGATTGTAATAACTCCATCCTTTTTTCTTAATTTACCAAGTTGTGGTTGAGTTACAAAATAAAATGTTTTACAAAGCTGTTGTTTTGTTGATTGGTCGACGTCAAAACGTTTTTTCGTTTACATTATTGAAACAAAGCTAAAAGTAAGACATGTGAATGCACACAATAAAACTTGAACAAAAAGTTTCGTTTTCCATCAGAGGATATGTTCTCATAGCATTAAACCTTTCGAATAAGCATCTTCTCCTTACATTAAGCCTCACGAGGCTTATAAATTCTCACATTTCTTGGTAACTCTTCAACATCTAAACCAAAACAGCAATAAACCATAAAACTCCTTAAACGAGAAGAGATCTTACAAGATAAGAAGCTAAGGACCCCAAGATGACGAGTATTGGTGAGGACCGGGTAATCTGCATCCTGGGGTTTAAGGTTTAACTACACACAAAGTATGCGTACGCGTATATATGTGTGCGTGCGCGTGTGTTAGTATAGCTTTTAGACCTCAGGATGCGGATTACCTCTTCCTTACAATACGTACACGATCAGACGATACCTGAGAGGTTACTTTTTTTTAATTTTTAACATCGTCGTTACTAGATATTTAATACGAATATTCTCCCCATACATAAGACGTGGTGTATCCAATGTATTCCTAAGTATATTTTCGTTCAATGTGTACGTACGTGCATATGAATGTATTGATTTATATTACTGTCTACGTACATGCTGGTTACACTACAAATCTTTTTGTCTACAACAATTTACGAATATAACTTTAAAAGTTGACGAATATTTTTTTTAGTTTACAGAATTAGAACTACATATTATTCATCAACATTGAACGCCAAAACCATTTTTCTGGCACTATGTTTTTGAATGAGGTGATAAGAGTCATTAACAAGTGCAGAGGCAAAACAAGTGCAGACGAACTCGTCACGGTTTTTGACAGTACACTACAAGAAAGAAGATGGATAGCATCACTTATAAAGTGTCAGAAAAATAGCTGACTCTAATTTAAATCATTTACTTAAAATTGATATTAAATATGTGATTTTACATCAACAAAAATAACTGATATTAAAAGTAACTTGATTAACATCACTTGAATTAAAGATGACACAAATCAATACTAATTTACATCACCTTTCAATAATCAACGTAAATACAAGAACTTGCATCAATTACACAACTGAAATATTTGCTTAATTTGATTAGCATCAATTTAACTAAAAGATATAAAAGTAGTATCAGTAATAAATGACGTAATATTTATTTCAGTTATAAAAAGTAAAGCAAATTTGTATTTTTTTAATTAATTGTGAGATGGCTTGATATAAAAGAAAATGTATTTTGAGATAAAAAGTATGTAAAATATATGAATCTCTATCTTTTCTCCTCGAGAGTTCATTTTTTTGTCAAATTGCCTAAACGGGAACATAATACTTTTAGGGGGTAATTAAGTGGTTTGTATATATAATTTGTTCATAAAAAATAATTTTGACTTAGGGTTTTTACAGAATTGGACAAAACTGAAAAGAGCCGGAGACTTGAGGGAGACTTGAAGGAGACAACCAGCGTTCATAAATCTGAAATTTACTGGAAATAAGGTAACGAAAATAAACTCTTCTGTCTTGTTTACTGCTTCTTTATGTTATAATTGATAATTAAATGACTCTGAAATTGATCACAGATTTATAATCTTTGAACCAGTGGCTTTGAAAACTGATTATATTGATGTAACCAATTGTCTTATAATCTTTGTAAGGTTTAGATGCAGCTTGATAGATTTAGATTATAAATTAACTAGTCTTTTATTAATTTTTAGCATTAGCTTCATAGATAGCTGATCAATGATAAGTTTAAATCTTGTTTCGTTAGCCATTACGATTTCCAATTGCTGCTTTATTATGTATTCTATTGATTTTTTTTGTCTCTTTCCTTTAAACAATACAAGTAATGATTTTATCTTGTCTCATATCGTTTGAGTCCTTGTGTAAAGTGATTTCATTTTTGGTACCATGTGAATCGTTTTTCTTAAATGAAAAATATGAAGTACTGCTAGCTTTTTTATAGGTAACTATGGACAAATCATGGATAAACGAATCTCGGTTATCTATCAACTATAGATTAGGAGTGAAGAATTTTCTGGATTTTGCCTTTGGTAAATCAATGGCAGAAATGATGAAATGTCCGTGCACTCGTTGCTCTCTAGCTAAATCCAAGTCAAAGGAAGACATTGAAGGAGATTTGATGTGTTATGGCTTTCTAAACTCTTACACATGTTGGGTATTACATGGAGAGGAGGCTGACGTAACAGAAAATACAGCAGAAACACCTTCTCATATAAATATTGCCCATGGTGAATTTACTTCAACTGCTAATCTGTTGGACGATCTATTTCCTAATGTCAACGTGAATGCATATGAAAGTTCTGGTTTTCCTGAGCAATCTATGAACATGGATGGAGCAGCACCTTCAAGTGAGGACAATGAAAAAGGAGAAAGTTTCGATGACTTGCTTGCTGATTTTAATCAAGAGCTATATGAAGGATGTACTAGTTTCACTAAGTTATCCTTCATATTGAAGCTTTATCATATCAAATGCATGTGTAAGATCAGCGACAAGGGAATATCTCTGATTATTGATTTGCTTAAAGAAGCATTTGTACACGCAAAACTGCCAGACTCATTCAGTGAAATGAAAAAGGTTATTCGGAAGTAGTACATCTAGTAGTACATCTCACTGAAGAAGCAAAACAAGGAGGCCCTGTTCCATTTCGTTGGATGTATCCAATTGAAAGGTAGTTACATTTTATTTTTATTATAACTCATTAGATTGTTACTTACTTGGTTCACTTATTTGCAGGCTTCTTGGATATTTCAAATCATACGTTCGTAATCGTGCCAAACCAGAGGGTTCTATTTGTGAACAATATTTAGCTGATGAGTGTGTGACATTTTGCTCAATGTATCTTGATGATATAGAGACACGGTTTAATCGTGGTGGCCGTGTTGACGATCAACCTACAGTACACAACAGTATACGAACAAATTCTGAACTTATAGCTATTTTCCCACATGTTGGTAAATTTGTTGGAGCAGGCCATGTTCACACCCTTAGCTATGTTGAGAGGCTCCAGGCACATCGACACATGTTGGTTAATTGTCATCTTCTTGATCACTTACGAGAGTAAGTTTATCCTATTTGACACATATTGGTTATTTATTTTAAAAATTCTTTTTAGCTAGACACTAATGTCATTATGTATATATAGGAAATACAGAAATGAATTGGTAAGAAAACAATCTCGGCAGAGGAAGAGAAGTCGTGCTCTTGACATTGACAGAGAGATACATTTAAATTTTGCAAAATGGATCAAAGAGAAAGTAGAGAACAATGATGTCGATGGTATCAATGATGATATACGATGTTTAGCTTTAGGTCCATCTGATAAAGTTATGAAGTACACAGCCTACAATGTCAATGGATTCAAATTTCGAAAATTTGAAAGAGACAATGATTTGAAAACACAAAACAGTGGTGTTTGTGTAGAAGCTGAAACAATGAGTTATGCGAGTTCTCGTGATCCTAATCCAAGAGTAGGAGATGTACCTTATTATGGGAAATTGGTTGAAGTCATTGAGCTGAACTACTACGAGGCTTTCAAGGTTGTATTGTTCAAATGCAAGTGGGCTGATACTCGTAATAGTAGAGGATACAAGACAGATGTGTATGGTCATCGGTTGGTAAACTTTTCACGTTTGCTACATACAGGAGACAATGAAGATGATGAGCCATATGTATTAGCTTCGCAAGTAAGAATGGTATATTATGTAGAAGACCCTCATGAGAAAGAATGGAATTATGTTGTGCATGTACAACCTAGAGATGTCTATGACATGGGTGATTCAAATCCATCAGATGAGGTACGTGTAAAATATAGTACCAACGTCTTTGTTTCACTTGATATTTTTCTATGATGTAACTCTATATAATATGGTATATCAGTAACCTTTTGTTTGTTTATTTTAGACACCGTCATGAAGGGGCCTATGCTAGCATCCTTAGTCCGTTGTGCCTCAGGTAAAATATCACAAAATCTTTAATTTTTTTTCTGAAAATTTTATGTTAGTAGATAATTCACTGGATTTTTATTTTTACAGGGAAGAAAGAATGAAGATGATGACTCAGAACGGCAATGATAGTTGATTTATTAGCATTCTTAGCATAATATTCTGTTTTTCAAGAATTTCACTTACGATCTTTCTAATATTTGAGTTGCATTGCAATGGATTATATATATATATGTGTGTCTTTTATAATACAAATATTGCAATTTAATTGTTAGTATAATTTATATTTAATATTTTTAATTAATTTAATATAAATTAAATATCGTAATTAATGCAAAAAATTAACGTCATATGTAAATGACACATACACATTCATCACTAAAAGAAATGATATATATACCTATTACTATCAATCATTCATAAATGATACATTTTTGATTAAAAAGTGAAACTCTATAAATCTTTTCCCGGGATTTCTTTTTGGTCAAATTATGTAGGCGGGAGAATATACTACTTTTTAGGCATAAATTGTTTCTATATATAATTTGTTCCCATAAAATGATTTGGAGTTAGGGTTTTTATAAGTCTTGAGGAAAACTCAAAAGAGGCGCAGACTCAAAAGAAACACAGACGCTCATACATCTAAAACTGACTGGAAATAAGGTAAACTCTTTATTATTGTTTTACTGTTTCATTTGCTAGAATTGACAATTAGATGATTTTGGAATTGATTAGAGATTTATAATCTCTGTACCATGGCTAATGAACTGATTATACCAATGTAACTAATGAGTTCTTACGATTACACACATGAAATTCTTCTGATTATGTTTTTTGTCTTTTATTTATTTTAAATCAAGACATTTTTATTACCATTTTGTATTTTACGTAGATTGATGGAGAGATTGATGGAATTCACTGACTCTGAGACACAAGCTCCTGATGATTTAACTGATTTGGAGACGGCTTATAACTCTCCTCCTCCACTTGCTCAAGAGTGCAAAAGTTACAAATGGAAAATTCAGTTGACAGGTAACTCTACTCCTCCATTGTTCCATACATGCGACTCTAATACAAAACTTAATTAAATTTTATGTTTATGCTAAATATTTTATCAAATAGATGCTCATGGAAACATTGAAGACCAAATGCTGACAACCAAAGATGTTTGGAAGCTACAAAATCGCAAAGTTGTTGTTCACTTTGATGAAGATAGCGGTCAACCTGATGAAGATTCAGGAGGTCTACTTGGATCATGGTTAGGTCAACTGAGTACAGATGTAAACCTATTACCCATTAACTACAGTGACTGGAGAACCTTTCTCCCTCATAGAAAGGATAGAGCATGGGAAATAATCCAGGTAGCACCTAAGTTATATATTTTCACAAATATTAGTGTGTCTTATTGTCAACTTGTTTCACGTCATATATCTGAAACAATAATACTTTAATCTATGTAGGCAAAGTTTTGGTTTGATGATCCAGATAGAAGACAAGGTTATGTGATTGGAGTCCTAGGAAACAGATGCAAAGATTTTAAATTACGTCTTTGGAGGGACTACAAGCGGAACACTCGAACTGAATCGTTAGCCAATCGTCCCCCTAATGTACCTGAAGATCAATGGCATGATATGGTTTTCATGAGATTCACTGATAAGTGGAAGGTATAGTTTTATATACTGATTATATATTTTGTATTATTTCAGAAATAATAATTTTTAGTCTGACTGTGCAGAGAATGCAAGAACGAAATACTGTAAGCCGACGCAAACATATCATGCCTCATCTATGTGGTAGGAGGAGTTTTGCTAGGAGACGACGTCAAATTGTAAGTAATTAGTCTTTAAGTATGTCAAGTTACGTTACTATATGTAGTGTAATATGTAAATACTGATATTTTATTCATTTATTATGCATATGTTTTTAATAAAGAAAAACGAAACTGGAAAAACACCATGCCGGGCAGATTTTTTCATCATGACTCGCAAGAAATCTGATGGAAATTTTGTGTCTGATGAAGCTAAAAAGCGTGCGGTTAGTTTCTATCATAAACACTTTGCTGATTAGGAGTGAACTGATTATTATCTTTATGTTATTTTTTTTTCAGGATGAACTTACAATTTTACTGACTCAAAATCAATCAACGCAAGTCTCACACAACGTCACAGCTTGTTTGGATGATGAATATTCTCGAGTGTTTGGTCCGGAACGTTCAGGGAGAGTACGTTGTGTTGGTCGTGGACCTACACCCTCAAAATTAGCCAAACAATGCACTGCAGCACGATCTGAGGCTAATAATGCTGAAGTAGTTCAAATGAAAACGAAGATGACATCATTGGAAAATCAAGTTGAAAGTTTGACTGGAATTATTCAACAACTGCTGAATACTAGAAGCAACGATCCGGTAATTTTATAATCACTTGTTATTTTTTATATAACGTGACTTTAATATACTAAGTTGATCACTAATATTTTTTAAGAAAATCTAGGCAACTTCATTGACAACATATGCTAACTTGCTCAATCCTTTACCTCAGGTAAATATAAAAAACTTTTAAATTTAATAAAAATGTCATGTTGAATAGTAATTCATTGCATTTTATACTTTACAGGGAAGAAGAAATGAAGATATGAACCACAGCGAAAACATTGAGAACTCCGATGGCAACAGTGGCTGATTCATCAATTATTTTTCTATCTTAGCATTTTGTTTTTCTTTCTATTAGTACTTCAGTTTACTTTAAGTTTCTACTTCCAGGATTTATTTACTTTTGCATATTTGGAATTTCTTTTTGCATATTTGAATTATGTTACAATGGATTAAGTATTTTTATAATATAATATTGCAATTTATATTATTTATTAATTTTAATTGAATATTTTTTACATATTAGCTATAATTCGATATAAAAATATATAATCAAAACAATACATTTAGTGTCACTTGTAAAAAAGACACATACATATTCATCACTTAAATAAATGATATTAAACTACTATCGATAGTTTACAATTGATATAATTCTTACAATCATCTATAAAACCGATAGAAAATTTGGATCACTTATTTATAACTGATATAAATATTATATCAATCTAAATAGTTGATACTAATATTTAATATCAATTATTGCAACTGAAACAAATAGTATTAAAATCATTTGCCCAAAATGATACAACTTTTAGCATCGTTTACAATAAATGATACATATTAACATCACTTATTTATAACTGATATAAATATTAAATCAATTAAAATAGTTGATATTAATATTTAATATCAATTATTGCAACTGAAACAAATACTAATATCATTTACCCAAAAATGATACAACTTTTAGCATCGTTTACCATAAATGATACATATTAACATCAGTTACAATAAATGATGAAACTAATTGCATCATTCGTTACAATTGTTATAATGTATTAGAGTCATCAATTTCAGAGTCATTTATATAGTTGATGTAAATTCATTTGTGTCATTCAAAAAATGATATTAACACAATAAACAAATGATACACTACATCGTGTTTCTTGTAGTGAGTAGCCAAGGTAGATAGACAGAGGGTGGGGCAGTTGCCCACCATGGTTTTTAAAGTTTCAGTGTATTTTTTTATTTTTTTTTAACAAATGCCCCAGTTGATATTGTTGATAAATTATATGTATGGCCGGATCAAAGTAATTTCTAGATCCGCCACTGGTTTTTGAGATAGGTTATTTCGGCTTAGAGTGACGAACGGATAGTATTAGGTAGACGGTTTGGGTATGATGTCATAGGTATCATGAGGATGGCGTTTGTATTCTGATGGTTCCTTGTGGAGGAGTCTACAATCTGCTGTTCTGGTGTCTAGCCTTGGCTGGACTGAAGCTGATTGTTGTGCGCAGTGAAGAGGAGTTGTGTGTTGGCTTGGTCAGATCTTCACTCGGGGGTAAAGATCTGATGGTATCTCCGCCTCTCCGGCGGATGGCCGAAGTTTGTGGCCGCGGGGATCTCTGAGAGCTTACAGATTCCCGAGGCTCCCCTTAGGTGGTTCCAATTCTGATTACGGAAGCCGGCTCTTTTGGTCCCGGCCCAACGGTTGTGCTTATTCTAATCCCAAGCTAGAGTCCGTCGGAGTGAAGCATCTCCGACTTCTCCTTCCTTCTTTCCCACCTTCAGATTAGATCTCTTTATAACTTAGGGTTTGTTTGTGCCTAGTCGTTTTTTTTTTCGTCGCCAAGTTGTAGTTTTCGGTTCTTCCGATTTTGGATTAAATTTTCAAAGATTCTTATAACTCAAAATAATCATCTGTCGCAAATTGAAATTCTTCTTGCGAGATTAGATCACTCATTTCAAACATTCTAAATTATTCTTAATACTAACTCATCTCTATTTAAAAGTAGTCGATATGTTAATTCAAGTTTAAATCACTTCCAAGTATTATTGCAGTTATGTAATATTAGGGTGGTTATATGGGGTGTTCCTAGTATATCTGATCTCCAAAGCTAACGTGCGAAATTTATCCCAGTTTGAAAATAACACAAATGTAACTTGTATATACATCACAATCTTTCTCCGTGAAAACTCAGAACTTTATATAAATTGAGCTTAAAAGAATTAAATAATTAACTAGCACATGTTCAACTGGTGGTAGTGGCCTAGTGGCGTTTGAGGGAATTAAAAACCCAACACGGTAAATCCGGATTCAAACTCCACCGGCTACATGGATATGGGCTATCGCTTTCGGCTCATTTGAATGCTCAGGAGAGGTTCTATCTGTGGGCTGTACCTCCACCTGGGTGTTAGATCTGTATCTTTAATAGACCCGAACTCAACCCTATACAAAAAAAAACTAGCACATGCTGTACTACAGTTGGAACTAGGGCCGGACACATTTACAGAAGAAACAAAACATAGCGAATCAAAATCGAACCAAATTTTATAAATAACTGTGCATATCCTATATCACAAGAACTAGAAAAATTGAAAACGGACCAGAATTAAATTTGATAAATGAATATATGAATTTTTAAAATACATATTATATACCTATAAATATTAATTATATTTAGTTTTCAGAAACAAAATATCTTTAAAATATTAATTATATCTAAGTTACTTGATATTTAATCTGAAACCCCGAATTATCCGACATTTTTCATACTATCCAAAATTATCCAAAAAATTGGAATCCAGTTGGAGCACAATTTTTTCGGATACTTTTTGGTTCTCAACTTTAGTACCTGAATCGATCTGAAAACTTAAATCATCGAACCAAAACCGACATAATGCTTAAATAACCAAACAGCATATACAAAGTTCTGAGTTTTCACTGAGAAAGATTATGATGTATATACAAGTTACATTTGTGTAACTGTGTATAAAAACTCAGAACTTTATACAAAAAATTGTAAATAACTAGACAGTTCCTAAATCTTATGGAACCAAAGAATCCCCATGCCTTGTTGGAACAAAATGATGACTTGTGTCATAAATAATAAGCTCTTGTCAATTAAGAAAATATCAATTAGTGACTCCTTGCACAATGCTCGATTGTAACGGTTAGTTAATGTTAATTAACAAAAGACTTGTCTGATCAATTAGTCTATAACACGACTCTTGTGTCCCTTTGAATTAGTGGTATATAGTTTATATATTTATACGAACATGTAACTAGATCTTGATCCGTGCGACCGCATGGATATTAATTTTCAGTTTTAGTTTTTATTTATTTATACTAAATAGTATATTTGTAATATTTGATCGTTTTATATTGACTAAGTTAGGGATGTGTATTTGAGTATCCACTCGAATTTGGTTAAAATCTATTCGGGTCTGAAATTTCCGAGCTTAAAGATTTTAACTCTATTCGGGTATTTATAAACTTTGGTTCCGGTTTGATTTGGATCTTTGCGGGTTTGATAACCCGTTTAAATTATTTTTAAATTTTCAAAATTTATATATCTTTATATATCCTTAAATCTAAAAAAATATAACATGTAAATTTAAGTAATGTAAGCTAAAGTACCTAAATTAAAAATTAAAAATAAGTTTAACTTGAATATTTGGAGGAAGAATAAATATATATTTTAAGTATTTTTGGTGTTTTGATTATTTTTTATCTACTTTAGATATTTACTTTTGACTATTTTTTATATTTCAAATATTTTAAACAACTTAAAATAGCTTATATCTTAGATATTAATTCGAAAAATAACTAACATATTGAAGTATATAAATATGATTTAAATACATTCGAATATCCGAAATATTTCGTTCGGATAAAGTTTGGGTATGGTTCTCTAGATACCAAAACGGTAAATCCATTTGGACATTATCTAGTTTCGCTTCCAATTTGGTAATACTTTTTCGTTCAGATTTGTAAAATGAAGAGTTGATATTATAATTTCTATGAATTGTTTGTCCAATAAAAATATATTTTTTTTAATTTGACATTGATTTAATTGAGAAGTTAATGAAGTGTATTTAATTCAAATTTAATTTTAGAAAACACATTAATGTAAGTGGAAAAACAAAGCATTAAAATATGAAGTATTATTTAATTGTGTATTTAATTCAAATTTAATTTGAAAAAGAAATTAATCAAAGTGGAAAAAACAAATCATTAAAATAGAAAGTATTATTTAATGTCAATGGCATGGAAGTGTAAATAACACTGAAAACTAAAGGATATTTTATATGGATACTTCTCTTTTAATAATATAAATATTTTCATATATAAACTTCTGAGTTTTCCCTGAGTGAAAATAGAAAGTTTTGAATTTTCATCAAAATATTTTGAACTCAATGAAAATTAACATCAAAATTTTTGTATAAAGTTTTGAGTTTTTATACTTAGAACTTTATATAAATTGATGAATTTTTATACACAGTTTCGCTGTGATTAAATAATCCAAACGACATAATGCTAGTAAATATTACATTAAAAAAACTGTAGAAATTTTTTTGTGTGAAGCTGAAATCACTGTTTTACTTATTATTACATTGAACCAATGCGCTTGAATTTGCGTTTTAATTTAACCTTTAGAAGAAAAGAATTTGGACCGCGGATTTTTTTTTTTTCAATTTTTTAGCCACCAGTTTAATATAAATTTTAAAACATACGAATAAATTAGCTAGGTGATTCTTTTTCCTTTTCAGAATACTATTTTAAGGAGCTACAAATTAAATCATGCACATTCACAGAATATTTGTACATTATAAATTTGTAAACTACCAAAGGCATATTTGACCACAAACGGGTTAAACACGTGGTTTTTAGGTAGGTTTGATTAACGTATCGCAAATGTAAAGAGATCGCCTTTTGAAGAGCCTCATGAGAGAACCGGTGGTGGTGGCCTAGTGGCGCTTGAGGAAATTAAGAAACCCAATAATGTAAACCTGGGTTCAAATCCTACCGGCCACACGGATATGAGTTATTGCTTTCGACTCATTTGAATGCCCAGAAGAGGGTCTATCCGTGGGCTGTACCTCCACCCGGGGGTTAGGCTTGTGTCATTATTGACCCCGGGTTTAACCCTTTTTTAGCAAAAAAAAAAAAAAAAGCCTCATGAGAGCAAAACAAGCAACTGGTGTTTGCCTTTTAAGTTATTTCGATGAAGACACACTTTTCTCCTCTTGTCGTTACAGAAGTTAAAGGAAACTGTCATCAATTATAGAATTTTATATTCTCACAACCCTTTCTCCTCATTAGCCGTCTATTTTCCTTTGGATACCGACATGTAACTTTATTTGTATACACGAAAAAATACACTAGACAAAAAATTTCGATGAGATAAAATATTAAAATCTTTAACAAAAAATGATATACATCATGCATGTTGATTCTCAAATGAGAGATGCGTCCGATTTATTTGTAACGCACGACCCGCCCACGGCTAACGGATCACCCACGCCCGCTTTCTTGGTTCATGAGTTTATCCCGTCCGACGGTTGGTCCGTTAATTTTTCAAAAACTCGAAATTATTGTTTACTGATTCTGCAATCATCACCTGACCTTTCTCCGTGTTTTAGCCTCACTCGCACGATATCGCGAATCACTTCTCGATAGATTATCCATCCTTCACTATTCCAGTCCAAACACGCTTAACTCTGGAGTTCTAGACGGATGTGTGACGGAAAAGGTAAGTTAATTTTGGTGATATAGATAGCCAAATCAATTCTTTTAAGTTTTTCCATATATCACAACTCGGGATGATAAATTATTAGTCTGAAACAAACAAAAATCAGGGTTTATAAAGTTGGATAAGTTGAACTTAGCCATTGGAATTTCGACCGAAATTAAGTTTTCCACCTTAAGACTATTTTAATTGTCGATATTATAAATCTATTGTGCATCTCATGCAATTAAGAGCAATTTGCAAAGAAAATAGACAATAATAAAGAAATTTGCAAGAATGGAAAAAAGTGGTAGAGCCCAACACCAGTAGGTATAAAAATACACTGCTATCTCTAACTCCCTCTCTTTTTCTTTTTTATTTTTAAATGAGATAAAATTAAATTAATTCTTCTCCAATAAAGAGATGTTGCCAAAAACATATATCATGGTACAAGAGTGATGTTCGTGATGTTGAATGACAGAGGTACCATAGTGATGTCGTAATATCATAATGACAAAGGAGCTATTGCTCCAGCTCCGACGAACGCGAATGGGTGTTGGATCCGATGACCTCACAGCTTCTCGACAGTCGGTGTATTCGAAACCAAACATTGATCCATCGACGGTTTGTCTTCACCAGAAGAACCATCCCCGGAGTTGCCTTGCGCCCAGACCGCCGGAATCCACAAGAGACCCGGCTCTCAAACTTCCTCCGCAACTTCAGTTTCTGCCTCGTCGTCACACGCTCCTACGACACCGCACACAAAACCTAAAATCTACCGACCAAGAAGAGCTTTAGCGTCTAACTGTCTAAGAGGGAGATGTCCCGGAGAACCACCATCCTCAAGAAAAGCTCGTCGACACAAGAAACTTCATAGGGGCGGTCACCAAGAAAACCATAGTCCCTGTTGGCTGCACAAAGATAACATAATAATTAGCCAGCTAACATGAATTATTAACATTTACATATTTGTTACTTTAACCGGTTCGATAGTTAGCATTAGTTAGTTTAGCCAGCTAATAAATATATTTTTATCTATTTGAATCAAATATTTTCACTCATTATATTTGTTAATTTATCTGGCTAACAAATATATGTTTCTAGTTATTAAATTAATTTAACCGGTTAACAAATATATATTTTTGTATTTATTTTCTTTGATTTTATTTTGACTTATTTTAGCCGGCTAATAAATATCAAATCATATAGTTGATATGTAAATTAGCACGGTTAAAATGTGACTCTTTATTTTTTTTGTAAATTAGCATGGTTATATTTTGATTTATCCGGGTATTTTACATATTAACTAATGTTTTGAGCTAAATTACCGGTTATTGGATCCGGTTGATGGTTATGTTAATTCGTAAATGGATAATATTTTAAGTATAGTTATGTATGATTGAGCGAGTGACTAATCGATTAATTTATATAAAATGTATAATGCATAGATTGTTAGAATGAATCGATAACCGGAGACTGAACCGAATTCTAATCAGAAAAATCAAAATGGGTCTCTCGGTGAAACCGAAGCCTTAGTCTTCTTCGGCACATCTCAGTGAACCACTACTTCTCTCATCATCAACATCATCATCATCATCATTATCATCATCATCATCATCAACAACAACTAAGAACAGATGATCCAAAAGCATCTGAGCTGTCCATCTCTCCACCAAGTTTTTAACGAAACATCTCCTTACGAAATCTTTCCTCTCCCCGACCACCAGAATTTTAGGAATGTCGCCGGAACCAATACGAACCATCAAAGACATTACATTATTGATCCATTCCTCCAAACACCACGCCGTTTTGACAACTACACACCATCCCGGTGCCTAAACATACGCTGGCGACTCAAACTCGCCGCGATTAACCGCCTCCGGCACCAGATACAGAGGCGTACCTCTGATCTCGTCCACGGTCACACTCCTCCGTTTCGCCAACCCGAAATCGGAAATCATCACGACTCCGTCGCCGAACACCAAAACAATCTCGAGTGATGAAGTGATGATGTGGATGAAATAACGTGATGGAGATAGCGAAGAAAAGAAAATAATATATTTGAAGAAAAAAGGAGAGATCAAAATACATAGAATAGTTATGGAACTCTGGAGAGAGAGATAAGATAAGAGCAATGAGATATGTGAACATGATAAAAAACGTTAAAAGATAAGAAAGAGGAGATAAAAGAAGAATAGGAGTAGAAGGGTGATTAATAAAAAACACATCAGCGAAAAAAGTAGTTTTCCATCGATGCAAATTATGCACTTATGTTTGTATATGGATGCCAATTTCTCTAAAAACAATACACTATCCTATATTTTGGAGTTAAAATTATAACCCTAGGACCCCAAAAGGTGCTCTCTATATACATACACAAACTAAATCAACGATTGTGGAGAGCATCGGTTCAAATAATGATCCGAGGGAAGATCTCTTTAGTATGCAAAACAATAAGAATAAGCAAGAAATCTAGTCAAAAGAAGTCGAATATTACTTGTCTATAAAAAATAATAACATTACTTGTCTATAAAAAAGCATAATCATAAGTTCCCATCATTGGCTCATAGAGAACAAAACATATTTTCTCTAATAATTTGATTTGATGTCTCATACTTTCTCTTTTAACTTTTCCCGTTTTATGCCTATAGTTCTTTAGTGGTTGTAATTACTAAGGCATCGATGTATTACTTTAAAAAAAAATGGACTGAGTTAAGTTGTACTCCAATCCTATCCAATTTTTTGAAGTAATATCATCTTTTATTTTACTATAGATAAAAAAGAAAAAGTAAGATAGAAAAAAATTCCAAATTTTATTTTAGTAAAAAATATAATAATATTGAAGATTTTATATATAATTGATCGTTTTGTAAGATTGGCGACATCAAAACGGAATTTTAATATATTATATGCGAAAAGTTGCCAGTCTAAAATGTATTGGTGGATTGAAATCAAGATTAGGTTCCGTATCAAGAAAAAAATTAACACCACGTAATTCAGATTGTAATGCATGCCTCAAAATGATTTGTGAATTTAGATCCACGAAACCACACACCATATAACCCTCTCTTAGAAAACGCTATATGCCTAGAGTACAAAATCTACATTGAGACTATAGCTTTAACGTTTATTGAAACAAAGCTAAGACTAAGACATATCAATGCACCATAAAACTTGAACAAAAAGATTTCGTTTTCCATTAGAGCATATGTTCTCACATAGCATTAAACCTTTCGAATAAGGATCTTTTCCTTACTACTTAGCACCACGAGGCTTATAAATTCTCACATTTTCCTTGCAACTCCTCAACAACTAAAACAACAACAAACCAAAAAACAAGATCTTACAACATAAGAAACTAAGGATATGCATCTACAGATGACGAGTATTGGTGCGGACCGGGTAATCTGCATCCTGGGGTTTACGGTTTAAGAACACACAAAGTGTGCGTATGATATGTATGTGTGTTAGTACAGCTTTTAGACCTCAGGATGCGGATTACCTCTTCCGTACAATACAATACAATACATACACGGTTAGA
>NW_026616577.1:0-23587 GCF_000801105.2 Raphanus sativus | reverse complement strand
ATCCCACTTTCTATCCAGGTGATTCCAGATTAGCATGTTCGGACATATGGCAATATCTTCATGATTCTTATCAAACCAGGACAAACCCGATGAAAGAAGCTTTATGGGAACCAATAATCAGTGGAGAATAACCAGGAATTTGAATAAATCTCATAGGAGTTTTGAGTAAGAAGATATCCCACTTTCTATCCAGATGATTCCAGATTAGCCTGTTCGGACATATGGCAATATCTTCATGATTCTTATCAAACCAGGATGAACCATAATGTAAGAAGCTTGATTGGGAACCACTAATCAGTGGAGAATAACAAGGAAGTTGAATAAATCTCATAGGAGTTGTGAGTAAAAGATATCCCACTTTCTATCCATGTGATTCCAGATTAGCCTGTTCGGACATATGACAATATCTTCATGATTCTTATCAAACCAGGATGAACCATATGTAAGAAGCTTTATTGGAACCACTAATCAGTGGATGTTTTACAATAAATCTCATAGGAGTTATGAGGAAAGAAGATATCCCACTTTCTATCCAGATGATTCCAGATTAGCCTGTTCGGACATATGGCAATATCTTCATGATTCTTATCAAACCAGGATGAACCACGATCTAAGAAGCTTTATTTGGAACCACTAATCAGTGGAGAATAACCAGGAAGTTGAATAAATCTCATAGGAGTTGTGAGTAAGAAGATATCCCACTTTCTATCCAGATGATTCCAGATTAGCCTGTTCGGACATATGGCAATTATCTTCATGATTCTTATCAAACCAGGATGAACCACGATCAAGAAGCTTTATTTGGAAACACTAATCAGTGGAGAATAACCAGGAAGTTGAATAAATCTCATAGGAGTTGTGAGTAAGAAGATATCCCACTTTCTATCCAGATGATTCCAGATTAGCCTGTTCGGACATATGCCATTATCTTCATGATTCTTATCAAACCAGGATGAACCAGATCTAAGAAGCTTTATTTGGAACCACTAATCAGTGGAGAATAACCAGGAAGTTGAATAAATCTCATAGGAGTTGTGAGTAAGAAGATATCCCACTTTCTATCCAGAATGATTCCAGATTAGCCTGTTCGGACATATGGCATTATCTTCATTATTCTTATCAAACCAGGATGAACCATATCTAAGAAGTTTGATTGGAACCACTAATCAGTGGAGAATAACAGGAAGTTGAATAAATCTCATAAGAGTTGTGAGGAAGAAGATATCCCACTTTCTATCCAGATGATTCCAGATTAGCCTGTTCGGACATATGCCAATATCTTCATGATTCTTATCAAACCAGGATGAACCACGATCTAAGAATTTTATTGGAACCACTAATCAGTGGAGAGAATAACCAGGAAGTTGAATAAATCTCATAGGAGTTGTGAGTAAGAAGATATCCCACTTTCTATCCAGATGATTCCAGATTAGCCTGTTCGGACATATGCCAATATCTTCATGATTCTTATCAAACCAGGATGAACCAATAGTAAGAAGCTTTATTGGGAACCACTAATCAGTGGAGAATAACCAGGAAGTTGAATAAATCTCATAGGAGTTGTGAGTAAAAAGATATCCCACTTTCTATCCAGATGATTCCAGATTAGCCTGTTCGGACATATGGCAATATCTTCATGATTCTTATCAAACCAGGATGAACCACGATCTAAGAAGCTTTATTTGGAACCACTAATCAGTGGAGAATAACCAGGAAGTTGAATAAATCTCATAGGAGTTGTGAGTAAGAAGATATCCCACTTTCTATCCAGATGATTCCAGATTAGCCTGTTCGGACATATGCCATTATCTTCATGATTCTTATCAAACCAGGATGAACCACGATCTAAGAAGCTTTATTTGGAACCACTAATCAGTGGAGAATAACCAGGAAGTTGAATAAATCTCATAGGAGTTGTGAGTAAGAAGATATCCCACTTTCTATCCAGATGATTCCAGATTAGCCTGTTCGGACATATGGCAATATCTTCATGATTCTTATCAAACCAGGATGAACCACGATCTAAGAAGCTTTATTTGGAACCACTAATCAGTGGAGAATAACCAGGAAGTTGAATAAATCTCATAGGAGTTGTGAGTAAGAAGATATCCCACTTTCTATCCAGATGATTCCAGATTAGCCTGTTCGGACATATGCAATATCTTCATGATTCTTATCAAACCAGGATGAACCACGATCTAAGAAGCTTTATTTGGAACCACTAATCAGTGGAGAATACCAGGAAGTTGAATAAATCTCATAGGAGTTGTGAGTAAGAAGATATCCCACTTTCTATCCAGATGATTCCAGATTAGCCTGTTCGGACATATGGCAATATCTTCATGATTCTTATCAAACCAGGATGAACCACGATCTAAGAAGCTTGATTTGGAACCACTAATCAGTGGAGAATAACCAGGAAGTTGAATAAATCTCATAGGAGTTGTGAGTAGAGATATCCCACTTTCTATCCAGATGATTCCAGATTAGCCTGTTCGGACATATGCCATTATCTTCATGATTCTTATCAAACCAGGATGAACCAATATGTAAGAAGCTTGATTTGGAACCACTAATCAGTGGAGAATAACCAGGAAGTTGAATAAATCTCATAGGAGTTGTGAGTAAAAAGATATCCCACTTTCTATCCAGATGATTCCAGATTAGCTGTTCGGACATATGGCAATATCTTCATGATTCTTATCAAACCAGGATGAACCACGATCTAAGAAGCTTTATTTGGAACCACTAATCAGTGGAGAATAACCAGGAAGTTGAATAAATCTCATAAGTGTTGTGAGTAAGAAGATATCCCACTTTCTATCCAGATGATTCCAGATTAGCCTGTTCGGACATATGGAATATCTTCATGATTCTTATCAAACCAGGATGAACCACGATCTAAGAAGCTTTATTGGGAACCACTAATCAGTGGAGAATAACCAGGAAGTTGAATAAATCTCATAGGAGTTGTGAGTAAAAAGATATCCCACTTTCTATCCAGATGATTCCAGATTAGCCTGTTCGGACATATGGCAATATCTTCATGATTCTTATCAAAACCAGGATGAACCACGATCTAAGAAGCTTGATTGGAACCACTAATCAGTGGAGAATAACCAGGAAGTTGAATAAATCTCATAGGAGTTTTGAGTAAGAAGATATCCCACTTTCTATCCAGATGATTCCAGATTAGCCTGTTCGGACATATGGCAATATCTTCATGATTCTTATCAAACCAGGATGAACCAATATCTAAGAAGCTTTATTGGAACCACTAATCAGTGGAGAATAACCAGGAAGTTGAATAAATCTCATAGGAGTTGTGAGGAAAAAGATATCCCACTTTCTATCCAGTGATTCCAGATTAGCATGTTCGGACATATGCAATATCTTCATGATTCTTATCAAAACAGGATGAACAATATGTAAGAAGCTTGATTGGGAACCACTAATCAGTGGATGTTTACAATAAATCTCATAGGAGTTGTGAGTAAGAAGATATCCCACTTTCTATCCAGATGATTCCAGATTAGCCTGTTCGGACATATGGCAATATCTTCATGATTCTTATCAAACCAGGATGAACCACGATCTAAGAAGCTTTATTTGGAACCACTAATCAGTGGAGAATAACCAGGAAGTTGAATAAATCTCATAGGAGTTGTGAGTAAGAAGATATGCCACTTTCTATCCAGATGATTCCAGATTAGCCTGTTCGGACATATGGCAATATCTTCATGATTCTTATCAAACCAGGATGAACCACGATGTAAGAAGCTTTATTTGGAACCACTAATCAGTGGAGAATAACCAGGAAGTTGAATAAATCTCATAGGAGTTGTGAGTAAGAAGATATCCCACTTTCTATCCAGATGATTCCAGATTAGCCTGTTCGGACATATGGCAATTATCTTCATGATTCTTATCAAACCAGGATGAACCACGATCTAAGAAGCTTTATTTGAAACATTAATCAATGGAGAATAACCAGGAAGTTTAGTAAATCTCATAGGAGTTGTGAGTAAGAAGATATCCCACTTTCTATCCAGATGATTCCAGATTAGCATGTTCGGACATATGCCATTATCTTCATGATTCTTATCAAACCAGATGAACCAGATGTAAGAAGCTTTATTTTGAACCACTAATCAGTGGAGAATAACCAGGAAGTTGAATAAATCTCATAGGAGTTGTGAGTAAGAAGATATCCCACTTTCTATCCGAATGATTCCAGATTAGCCTGTTCGGATATATGGCATTATCTTCATTATTCTTATCAAACCAGGATGAACCAATATGTAAGAAGTTTGATTCGGAACCACTAATCAGTGGAGAGTAACAAGGAAGTTGAATAAATCTCATAAGAGTTGTGAGGAAAAATATTCCACTTTCTATCCAGGTGATTCCAGAATAGCCTGTTCGGACATTTGGAAATATCTTCATGATTCTTATCAAACCAGGATGAACCACGATATAACAAGTTTTATTTGGAACCACTAATCAGTGGAGAATAACAAGGAAGTTGAATAAATCTCATAAGTGTTGTGAGTAAGAAGATATCCCACTTTCTATCAGATGATTTAGATTAGCATGTTCGGACATATACCAATATCTTCATGATTCTTATCAAACCAGGATAAGCCAATATGTAAGAAGCTTCATTGGAAACAATAATCAGTGGAGAATTACAAGGAAGTTGAATAAATCTCATAGTAGTTGTAAGGAAAAGATATCCCACTTTCTATCTAGGTGATTCCAGAATAGTCTGTTCGGACATATGGCAATATCTTCATGATTCTTATCAAACCAGGATAAACCACGATGTAAGAAGCTTTATTTTGAACCACTAATCATGGAGAATAACCAGGAAGTTGAATAAATCTCATAGGAGTTGTGAGTAAGAAGATATTCCACTTTCTATCCAGATGATTCCAGATTAGCCTGTTCGGACTTATGCCATTATCTTCATGATTCTTATCAAACCAGGATGAACCACAATCTAAGAAGCTTTATTTGGAACCACTAATCAGTGGAGAATAACCAGGAAGTTGAATAAATCTCATAGAGTTTTGAGTAAGAAGATATCCCACTTTCTATCCAGATGGTTCCATATTAGCCTGTTCGGACATATGGCAATATCTTCATGATTCTTATCAAACCAGGATGAACCACGATGTAAGAAGCTTTATTTGGAACCACTAATCAGTGGAGAATAACCAGGAAGTTGAATAAATCTCATAGGAGTTGTGAGTAAGAAGATATCCCACTTTCTATCCGGATGGTTCCAGATTAGCCTGTTCGAACATATGGAAATATCTTCATGATTCTTATCAAACCAGGATGAACCACGATGTAAGAAGCTTGATTGGGAACCACTAATCAGTGGAGAATAACCAGGAAGTTGAATAAATCTCATAGGAGTTTTGAGTAAGAAGATATCCCACTTTCTATCCAGGTGATTCCAGATTAGCATGTTCAGACATATGGCAAGATCTCATGATTCTTATCAAACCAGGATGAACCACGATGTAAGAAGCTTGATTGGGAACCACTAATCAGTGGAGAATAACCAGGAAGTTGATTAAATCTCATAGGAGTTGTGAGTAAGAGGATATCCCACTTTATATCCAGATGATTCCAGATTAGCCTGTTCGGACATATGCCATTATCTTCATTATTCTTATCAAACCATGATGAACCAATATGTAAGAAGCTTGATTGGAACCACTAATCAGTGGAGAGTAACGAGGAAGTTTAATAAATCTCATAGGAGTTGTGAAGAAAAAGATATCCCACTTTCTATCGAGGTGATTCCAGAATAGCCTGTTCGGACATATGGCAATATCTTCATGATTCTTATCAAACCAGGATAAACCACGATGTAAGAAGCTTTATTTGGAATCACTAATCAGTGGAGAATAACAAGGAAGTTGAATAAATCTCATAGGATTTATGAGTAAGAAGATATCCCGCTTTCTATCTAGATAATTCCAGATTAGCATGTTCGGACATATGCCATTATCTTCATGATTCTTATCAAACCAGGATGAACCAATATGTAAGAAGCTTGATTGGGAACCACTAATCAGTGGAGTAACAAGAAAGTTGAATAAATCTCATAGGAGTTGTGAGGAAGAAGATATCCCACTTCCTATCCAGGTGATTCAGGAATAGCCTGTTCGGACATATGGCAATATCTTCATGATTCTTATCAAACAAGGATGAACCACGATGTAAGATGCTTTATTTTTAACCACTAATTAGTGGAGAATAACCAGGAAGTTGAATAAATCTCATAGGAATTGTGAGTAAGAAGATATCCCAGTTTCAATCCAATGATTCCAGATAAGCCTGTTCGGACTTATGCCATTATCTTCATGATTCTTATCAAACCAAGATGAACCACAATCTAAGAAGCTTTATTTGGAACCACTAATCAGTGGAGAATAACCAGGAAGTTGAATATATCTAATAAGTGTTGTTAGTAAGAAGATATCCCACCTTCTATCCAGATGATTCCTGATACACTAAAAATTAATCCTTGCTACTGCCAAGTTAACAGTTGCAATTGTAGTATTTGAGATTCAAATCCAGAGGACCAGTCTACACTCTAGTTCTATGAGTTCCAAAATCAAGCTAAGAAGAAGATAAGAATTTGGTTGAAAGAGACGATAGTTAACAAGCAAATAAAACACGAGATTGATTCAGTTAAACAAGAGCTAGCCTAGGGTATTTTATTGGGTGTTGAATTGGAGCCAAACAATTATTCAAGCGCGATGAAGTGCTTTCTAGAACTCGGATCACTTAGCTGGAACACTCCACTGTCGTGGCAGTGATCGCTTTGCAGATCGATCTCACCACCTAACTGTCGTTGGGATGAGGATCGATTGCAAGCTTTAGAGAACAGGTCCGATCAATTCACTTACCACCCTAATATCTACTTTCGCTGATTAGGGATACTAAGCTCATTCAATACATGTCAAGTTATCTCCTAAGCGGTTAACCAGGCGATGAACTAGTGATTTAACATCAAGTGATCAGATTAATGAAAGCAGTAATAACAGTATGAATGAAGAACAGTTTTGGATCGCTTATCTATGTTTAGCTCATGTCTCAACACCCTAAAAACCCTAGGCGAGCAAGGCTACTACTCGATCATGATGCAGATAAACAAAGACATAAATCCTGAATAAAATTGCATAAGAACAGAGTATGAAACAATAGGGTTCAAATGATCTTCTCTATGAGAGGATGGATTCTTCTCCCTTACAAGTTGCAGATCGCAAATCACAATGTTTTCTTGTAAAAACTAGCGTAAGAAAATAGTAAAAAGATAGATGGCGTTATATATGGAGGCGCCCATCAGAAGAAAAGAGATTAGGGCAACCGGGCTTTAATTCCCGAAATAAGAGTTTCAATATTCGTCGGGAACAATCTCCGGATCACTCCGTCTGCTTGTTCCGCTTGAGAGAGAACAGTCTCGGGACTGTTCTACTTGAGTGTTCTCCGCAGGATTGCTCCAAAAGGACATCTTTTCATCATGCACCTTCTCTTCTCTCTTCTGCTAACTCCAGACCTGTAAAAGGTCAAAAAGGACTAGACTGACACGAATAAGTGACTTGAAACAAATGAAAACATATATACAATGATGTGAAAAACACCATATATCAATTCCCCCAGACTTAGATCCTTGTTTGTCCTCGAACAAGACAAGGACCAAGAACAGGGAGAAAGGTTTGAAAGCGTTGGAACTCGCTTATTCTCAGCAACCATACTCTTACCACAAATCTCTGAACCATACAAGCTGTAGATTAGGACCACACACACTTACTGAGAACCCCCTGATCGCTGTTCGAAGATCGGCTCCTTACTCTACAATCCAACCTGAAAAGGCAACACTTTCGAGACAAAACTCCTTATGTTCAATTAAGATCAGCGTGAGCTTCTTGTCACAGGCTCTACTCAGAGAGAACGGGCTAGGTATAGAACAGGCTAACTTTTATGGTGGAGTTCAAGAGTGTTTAGGGTTTACCAAGAGTGGATGCAGGATATCGCACAAAATGGTCGTGAGAGGGCGGCTCCATTGAGGTCCACAGTCCTTACTCATCTCTGCTGATTGGACTGCTCTACGATAGATCGATCATAGGACTGCTCTGCGCGATTCAACTTCCCCTTCAAAACACTTCACTGAAACCACCATCACTTTCTCAACTTCCCCAGTGGCATGCATCATGGATTCTTCCCCTTCTCGTCACCAGTAAATCAAAGCAAAAACAAAAAAAAACTTTTTCTTTTCTTTTTCTTTTTCTCTTTTCTTTATATATATATATATACTGAAATACATAATGCTGGGGTGACGAGTAAGGAGGTAACAAGTGATGTACATGATGCCACTGGTGATTCATTCTGGTCCGTTCTAGCCACTTACTTCTTCGTTGTTCTCTTTGGTATCGGAACAGGCACTCTGGTTGTTCTCTTGTCTGCACTGATTGTTCTGCCTTCTTCCACTGTGTGAGCATTGATGAGTAAGAACTGCGTCGATCCTTTCCTCTACGACCTTTTTGCACATATCTGCACATAAAGTACTAGAAAAGCAAATGCATGAGGGTGGAACAAAAGGTCAGGGTTCAAGGTGGGAACTGGCTAAAGATGAGCTAGCCACTCAGGAACAGCAAGAGGGATAAAATCGGATAAGAAGTCCTGAGTGTAGTTCTCATTTTACCCTGATCTAGTGCCCATGACAAGAAGAATTAAAGTCCAGATTAGGTTCAGATAAAGTGGAGTTAAGTCTGCCCAGTGTAACATGATCGGTATAGAACTTCTGGAGTGTCAATTGAGATAAGTCAGGGTGTTCCAGGTCCATGTGTGGGTCTTTCATCACTGCTAAGGTCATTGAATAAGAAGGTTAAAGCACGAGGTGGTTAAAGAGCATCACAAAATAAGGTCTTGATTCCCACAATAGTTTTGACTGACTCGATCCTAAAGACTGACTCGATAAAAACATAAAAATGACACAAGGACTGACTCAAAAAGCACACAAGCGAATATAGTACAATCGCTCCCCCAGACTTAGTTCACACCATCCCTGGTTGTGAAAATAAATCAGAGGAAGCTAAAAACACCAAACAGAAGCAAATAACATGAAAAATAAATAGTTCAGATGGATAAGACAAAGGGATAGAAATAGTCCTTTCGGACTCAGTCTGAATCGCCGCTACCAGAGTGACCAGCTGTCCTCCTGTTCCTCGGCAGTCTCTCTGCTCCAGTGGATGTTCCGGCTTGCTCTTTCCCTGGGCGCCTTGTTCTCTGTGGTGTACGCTCCTCCTGTGCTTCAATGCAGCCGCCTGTGATCGCCCTGAGTATCCTCTTCATGAGGCTGTTGTTCTTCTTCTGGGACTCAACCATCCAGCGTCTGTAGGCGTGATCATCAGTCACATCGGTGAAGTCCTCCAGGTCATACTCACCATCAGCCGGTGGAGGCACATGCTCGACATCATCCATGTCATCATCATTGTGAGGGACTAAACTCACCTCCTGATTTTAGGTCAGGTTAAGATCAAAATGGGAAGATAACGTGGGCTGAATCCCGTGAAGAACTAGAAGAATGAATATACGTTTTATTGATGATTTTTGTAAAGAATCGTTACAAGAGATGTTTTTGATGATTACAAAGAGAAATATTTGAGAAACTCGTGTCTATGATGATTGAATGAATAATCCTTTCTTTTTGATCTTCTGCCTCTTTAAATAGCCTCAGGCTCCGTTTTGACCGGCGCTAACAGGTTCCCGAGATCCTCTCCGTGATTTGAGGGATTTGTAACAGCTCCCCTTTGACCGGGTCCTGCGCCTATTTATTTGTCCACGAGCTACCTCTTTGACCGGGCCCTGCGCCTGTTTACTTGTCAATGAGCTGCCTCTTTTCCTTGACCTCTCTGATGAACATCTCCAGCTCACAGCCTCCTGATCTGACTTAGCTGTTTTTGAAGATTGAATTCATGATGGGCCTTTCGCGGCCCGTTATCATTTCTTATTGTCTATCATTAGCTAGGGGGTCATATTTGGGCCCAACAGTTGCCCCCAGCTTTCGAGATAAGATTCCTTATCTCGGAAGCTAGACCTAGCCGCCGAGCATCAATCTTTTTGTTGAGATCTCGAGCAACAGTTATCTTTGTTGAAGATTTCCTTTGCTTAATCTGATGGCTATGATTGCGTATGAAAAGGCGCAAGTATCCGACTTCTCGGCCAGCAAGCTTCCCATTCCTCAATTCTCAGAGAGTTCAGGTACTTTCGAGATTAACATGTTTAATCTATCCTTTTCCGGAGAATATGGTTCTAACTTAGGTTTGGTGGACCCTGATTCAGCTCCAGTCGAGACGTCCAAAATGGGCGATGACAAGGAGGCAGATGAGGGAGATCCAGCCAAAGAAAGTGATCCAGTCGAGGGAGACAAGGATGTCGGGATGAGCTCCCGTGATAATGATGTCTAAGAGCTGCGGCTCTTTTTGAATTGTAATGTTGCTTTTCATGACTTTTGCCCAATGGGCTTTGTTTACGTTTCAGACTTATAGCCTGAGGAGGCTTTTAAACCTTAGGGTCTTCTGAACCCTCGTTAGCCTGGGGAGGCTTTTAAACCCTTTTATTCAAATTTCGGTTTTGTTTTTCGTATTAAGTCATTTGACTTGGTTTGATCGTTTCTTGGATGAGATTGACTTTGGTCAAGTGGAAGTTTTGGTTAGGACATGTATCGTGGTTATTATATACAATGTCCAATGACTTATCAGGTCTCGAAGATTTCAAGTGTATTCGATTACGAGGATCCTTAGAAGGAGTTCCTGAAATATTGAGATTAGCTCTGGGTTTTTAAGAACCTGAGCTACCCTGAAGACCTTAGGAGGGGGTTCATGGGAACCTGAATTTGTTTGTGGGATTTTAGGACCCATTGAAGTTTGCTTAGGATTTTAAGACCTTTGGAGATTTGATAAGGATTTTAAGACCTTTTGAGATTTGATAAGCATTTTAAGACCTTTTGGGATTTGATAAGGATTTTAAGACCTTTAGTGCTTTCTAAGGATTTTTAAGACCTTAGATTTGATAAGGATTTTAAGACCTTGGAGATTTGATAAGGATTTTAAGACCTTGGAGATTTGATAAGGATTTTAAGACCTTGGAGATTTAGTAAGGATTTTAAGACCTTATGTCCAGGTTCGTCGAGACCTGATATTGCTTGAAGGATTTTAAGACCTTTTGTGGTTGTTAAGGATTTTAAGACCTTAGGTCCAGGTTTGTAGAGACCTGAGCTAATCCGAAGGGTTTTTAGGACCCTAGGTCCATGTTTGCAGGGACCTGTTTTGTTAAAGAATTGAGATATCGAGAATAATTTCTTTATTGATAATTGGATACATGGTATCATAGTAATCATACAATTGCTGTATTATAATGATCATACATTTGCTGCGTGGGCTATGTGATTTTAATCAGACATATGCCCTCTTTGATTGTGGTGAACGAAGTGTTGAAATGAGGTTGGGGCTGCACTCATGACGGAGTTGCCTACGTACCCAGTCAAGGGATCAAGCTTAACGTAGTTCAGGAATTTAAGTACCTAATGATAGTATTTCTTCAGATTTGTGGCATTCCACGATCTGATTTCAGGTACTCCGGTTCGCACCTTCAGGAGCTTATAGACGCCAGGTCGTACCACGTGGATAATCCGGTAAGGACCTTCCCAATTGGTTCCTAACTTCCCAGCATCTGGTTCCTTGATTCCTTCGAAAACCTTCTTAAGTACCATGTCACCTACAACAAATTGTCGAGGCCTGACTTTGGAATTATAATGCCGAGCCATTGCCTGCTGATAGTTTTGAATCCGAAGCAAAGCTCGGTTCCGTCGTTCCTCGATTAAATCGAGGCTGTCCGATAAGAGCTGGTCATTAGCATCGGGATCAGACGTATAGAGCTCTCGACGGAGGCTTCCAGTGGAGGTTTCTGCCGGAACGACAGCTTCCGTTCCGTAGGCTAAAGAGAAAGGGGTTTCCTCTGTAGCCTTTCTCGGGGTGATTCGACATGCCCAAAGTACTTCATATATCTTTTCAGACCAGGTTTTCTTGTTGGTTCCAAGGCGTTTCTTGAGGTTTGCTAATATTGACTTATTAGCAGCCTCCGCCTGACCGTTACCTTGAGGTCGTCGAGGTGTTGAGAGGGTAAGGCGGATGTTCCACTTGTCGCAGAATGTTTTGAAGTCGCGAGAAATGAATTGTCCTCCGTTGTCGGTTACGATCTCATACGGGACGCCGTGGCGGCAGGCAATGTCTTTCCACACAAATCCTTCGACTTCGAATCTAGTTATCTGTTGGAAAGCTTCAGCCTCTATCCACTTCGTGAAGTAGTCTGTCAAAACCAAGAGGAAGCGTAGCTTCCGCCTTCCCCTTCCTTGCGTTATGAGTGGTCCTACAATGTCCATGGACCACTTCATGAACGGGACGGAGCGGATATTGAGGATAGTTTTTCCGCAGGCTGATGTATAATCGGTGCATGCCTTTGGCATTTATCACATGAAGAGGAGTAAACCTCGCAGTCAGCGATAATGGTGGACCAGAAATAGCCCTGTCTTTTGATTCGAATAGCTAGAGCTCTGCCCCCAGGGTGGTTTCCACAGGAGCCGTCGTGCATTTCTTTCATAAGATTGATAGCATCGAGGCCATGGACGCATTTTAGGTAAGGTCCGGAAATGCTTCGTTTATGGAGGGCTGACTCGATTATGCAGTAACTTGAGCTTAATGCTTTGAGTTTTCGGGCCTCCCACTTATTTGGGGGGGGGGGTCTTACCTTCCAAGATGTACTGCATGATCGGTATTCTCCAATCCTCTCTCCCAATGATTTTGTCATGAAGAGATGAGGGCGGGTCTTGTTCAGGTCCCTGAGTGTCGTGACCTGATGTGTCTTGTTCAGGTCCCTGAGTGTCGTGACCTGATATCTTATTACCCCCGGAGATATTGGTCGGATTAGGCTCGAAGGAGTCTGAATTCTGAGGAATATCTCCAGTTCTGGTGTTATTCTCTGGAGTCTGGGTCGTTTCTTCGGATGCGCTTTCAAAAGCAGAACGACTCCTGGTCCTGGCTGCGTAGACAGGTGAATCCGAGGTCTGGATCTTGTCCCCGGAGGTATGCTTTTTAAAGCCACGAATTCTGGTTTTTGGGAACCAGTACGTTGTAAGAACTTGGGTTGCTACCGTCTGGGGGTAGCTACCTTCCGTTTGCTCTTTTGGCTTGCTATCGATCTCAGTTTTGGTAGCTATGTCAATATTTGGCTTTTCGATTCCCTCTACGGGTATGATCCGTTTTACGAGGGGGTCTGATGTTGACGCTAGAGCAGCCAGCGCGTCTGCTGAGGAGTTCTCTCCTCGTGGGATCCTCGTTAGTTCAAATCTGTTGAACTGCTTAGTGAGGTTCCGGACAACTTCTAGGTATGCCCCCATTCTTTCGTCCCTTGTTTCATACTCGCCGTGGAATTGGCTAGCTACTAGCTGTGAATCACTATAAGCGTTCAGCTCTCAAATTCCGAGGCTTAGGGCGAGTTTTAATCCTGCAATTAATGCTTCGTATTCAGCCTCGTTATTAGAAGCGCTGAATCCGAGCCTGTAGGATTGTTGGATGGTTTCTCCAGCTGAGGAGGTCAGCCTTAGACCGATGTCGGAACCTTGTCTTGGCGAGGCTCGTCAATGTACAGACTCCACTTCGGAGCTTCCGTTTCCAAGTCTAGTTGTTCGGAAGCTAGCTCGATTATGAAATCGGCAAGGACCTGAGCTTTTGCTGCTGCTCGAGGTCTATACTCGATATCGTATTCACTGAGCTCTATTGCTCATTTAGCTAATCGTCATGATTGGCTAGGGCTGTGCAAAATTGTTCGCAATGGTTGTGAAGTCATTACGACGATTGAATGCGATTGGAAATAAGGTCACAATTTTCTGGCAGCTGTTACGACTGCTAGAGCTAGTTTTTCCATAGTAGGGTATCTAGTTTCGGCGTCTATCAAACTCTTGCTGGTATAATAGATAGGTCTTTGCTCGTTTTGCTCTTCTCGTACCAGCACACCACTAACTGCAGCGGTTGATACGGTGAGGTAAAGATATAGTGGTTCTCCCATACTGGTTTAGGCAGGATCGGAGGTTCGGAGAAGTAAGCTTTCAATTATTTGAAGGCTTCCTCGCACTTTTCGTTCCATAAGAACTTCTTATTATTTTTTAGAAGTTTGTAGAATGGGAGGCACTTATCGGTGGACCTGGATATGAATCGATTTAATGCTGCGATTCGTCCAGTCAATCTCTGTACCTCTCTGGTTGTCTTAGGTGACGGCTTTTCCAGAAAGGTAGCTATCAGTTTCGGGTTGGCTTCGATGCCTCTTTCGGTTACGAGGTAGCCGAGAAACTCGCTTGAAGGTACCCCGAAGGTGCACTTAGTAGGGTTGAGCTTCATATCGTATTTGTTGAGGATATCGAAGCATTCCCTTAGGTGGGAAATGTGGTTTTCTCCAATTGAAGATTTGACTAGCATATCATCAATATAGACCTCCATGGTTTTCCTGAGCTGGCTCGTAAGTCGGTCAACCTCGTCGTTAACAGCTTGAGCCTTTTCTAGGTCTAGCTTGCGACGCTTTTGTTTGATCGGTTTAAAAGTGGGGTCTACATTAAGCTTGTGAGTAGTGACGTCGGCGTTTATACCCTTCATGTCACTGGTGGTCCATGCAAAGGTTCCGACATTGCTTTTTAGAAAGCCGATGAGCTCCTTCTTAGTCTCGAGAGGTAGCTCGGATCCGATACTCACTTGCTTTTCAGGATTTGAGTCGTCGATACTAACTTGCTCAGTGAGGTTCTTAGGGGGACCTCGAATATTCTATTGTATCTCACGACCCTCCTGGATCTGTAATTGCTATTGGGGTGATTCTTTGAGAATTTCGAATCCTCCCAGGTAACAGATCCTGGAGATCTTTTGGTTACCATGCACGGTAGATATCCATTCAGGTGTCGGGAATTTCACACATTGGTGATAAGTTGAAGCTACTGCTTTCATCTTATGGATCCAAGGTCTTCCTAGGATCGCGTGAAACGGGGAAGGTCTGTTGATGACTACGAAATTCATCATTTTCATGATTCCGCCAGCTATAATTGGGAGCTTAATAGTTCCCAATGAGGTAGTTGTTTCTCCGGAAAAGCCTATGAGGCTAGCTTTCTGGTCGATGATTTCGTACTCATCTATTTCCATCCCCTTTAGGGCGTTATAGAAAATGAGGTCGACGGAGCTCCCGGTGTCTACCATGAGCTTGGGTACTTCGTACCCTACGATGTTCAAGGTGACGGGGCATCGTCGTGAGGTCTGTCAAGGTTTGACGTGTCACTTTCCCAAAAGGAGATCTTAGTGTTCGACTCGGGGTTAGGAGGCTTGGATTGAGTGTTAGACACAGCCTTCCGTACATGAGTTTTAATAGAATTAACGGAGTCTTGACACATATCGGATCCTCCGAGGATGTAGTCTACCCTTGAGTTGGGGCTCGATTGAGGTAGCGGTTTGCTCAGGAGGGCCTCAACTTGTAGGCTTTTTCCTTGGGGGAGCTTCCCGAGGACCATGTCGACTCTTTTCTTAGGAGCTGGGGGTGGTGAATCGGTCTCTTTTTCACGAGACCTTTCTCATTTCGGTGAGGTATCTCTGGGACCTCTTTTCTGGTAGGGCTGTGGTTTCTTGAGGTCCAAGCCCTTTATTTCTCCGGCAACAAATTTAACTGCCAGTTGTCGTTGGAGGTCCCAACATTCCTCGGTTGCGTGCCTTTTCTGATCATGGTAAGAGCAATGTTTGTTCTCATCATGTCCTTTTGACCAAGGGGTTTTATTTGCTGCGGCGACAGGTTTTCCTTCCTTATCTTCCTCGATTGCATAGGAGTGTTCCCCCTGGGTCTGATTATTTCGAGAGTTCCCCTTTTTATGAGGTCCTCTTGCTTCTGAGGTTTCGTTTTTCGAATGACTCTGGGATTTTTTGTGGAGTTTATTCAGTGCAGTTGTTTCCTCTTCCGGGTTAACATATCTGGAGGCTCTATGAAGAGCATCGTCGATAGTTGGGGGAGGATTGAGCGTTAGCTCCGACCAAAGTTCTGATTTATACCAGAGACCTCTCCTGAGAGCCTCGATGGCAACTATATCATTGGGATTCGAGAGCTTAGTTCTCACTGCTCTGAATTTTTTGCTGTAGGCTCGTAGCGAGTCTCCACTCCTTGTTTAATTTTCCAGAGGTCAGCCTCGGATGCTTGCTTTTAAGATGTGAGTCGAGTATTGCTTCATGAAGGCATTACTTAACTGGTCGAAACTGTCTATCGAATTTGGTTCAAGACCAGAGAACCATTCGAGGGCTGTTCCGACCAGGTTTTCGGCGAATGTCCTGCAGTAAATTGCATCGCATTCTTCTTTCGTGAAGTGAGCCTTCACAATAGCTAGCCGGAAGGCTCTTAGGTAGGCCTTCGGGTCCTAGGTCCCGTTGTATTCGGGTATCTTAATTTTTCGGGTATCTCTTACGTAAGAGCTGGTAATTCTGTCAGTGAATGGAGTCCCACTGGTCTCCTCGATCAAGCTCTCGATCTCGGGAGCTGAGCTCGTTGCCTTGTGGACTTTAGCACCCAGCTTTTGGAGAGCTGCGTGAGTCCGCTCCATATATCTACGAATAGCCTCAGGTCCCTTTAAAGGAAGGACAGTCGGGTCATCGTTAGGTACCTGACGAACATGTACCTGGCGAACAGGTCCCTGATGGAATCGTGTTCGATCATTTTTCCAAGTGCTCGGTGGGCTGATTTGCTCACTGGCTATTGGGTTATTTTGACGAGTTAGGTTAGTGGGGCAAGCTGTAGGATCAGCATCCGTCCTTTGATGTTCGCCCGGATTCGTGTTTAGGTTTCTGGCCCGAAACACCGGAGCTGACGTTCTGCCCCCGGACGGGTCGGATACTCCTTCTCCTGACCTAAGAATAGGTGGTGGAGGAAGTAAGCGAGCGCTCTGACCAGTAACCTGATCGGGAATAGAGCTAGTCGATGCTATGTTGCTTCCCATAGCACTGGTGAGGGGTGGACTGAACACGGGAGCTGTCCTAGCATGAGACGTTTGGAAAGCTGGTCCCTGTTCTCCCGATCCAGTGTTATCAAGGGAAAAGTCGAGACGTCCTCGAGGGAACGAGGGGTCAGTTATTCGATCTCGGAAGGTCACTCCCGAGCCCTGACGTTGCGGTGGTTGGGTTGTTGCGGTTAGAGATCTAGTGACCTCTTCGAATCGTTGCTGCCGAGCGGCTAGCTGTTGCATTGTACGCTCACCTTCTTGAGCTTTTTCTACCAGCTGCATCATCATGCGACGGATCTCAGAGAGCTGAGCTTCCGTATGGTTCGGAGCAGGTTGGTGCTGAGGGGTAACGAGGGCTGGGAGCCCTGGATCGATCCCACTGGAGGTTTTCCGTGTTGGCTGCTCCAGCACTGTTCATCGAGATATTGTTCTTCTAGTACTGTTCATCCGAGTACTGTTCATCGGGATACTGTTCATCGGGATACTGTTCATCGAGATACTGTTCATCGAGATACTGTTCACCGAGATACTGTTCATCGAGATACTGTTCTTCCAGTACTGTTCATCCGAGTACTGTTCATCGGGATACTGTTCATCGGGATACTGTTCATCGAGATACTGTTCACCGAGATACTGTTCATCGAGATATTGTTCGTCCAGTACTGTTCATCCGAGTACTGTTCATCGGGATACTGTTCATCGGTTAGATGAATTTGTTGTCTGATCGACTGGATTCATCCTTAAGTTGGAGTAAGGGATTCCATTGTTTCTTCCCCACAGACGGCGCCAATTGTGAGGGACTAAACTCACCTCTTGATTTTAGGTCAGGTTAAGATCAAAATGGGAAGATAACGTGGGCTGAATCCCGTGAAGAACTAGAAGAATGAATATACGTTTTATTGATGATTTTTGTAAAGAATCGTTACAAGAGATGTTTTTGATGATTACAAAGAGAAATATTTGAGAAACTCGTGTCTATGATGATTGAATGAATAATCCTTTCTTTTTGATCTTCTGCCTCTTTAAATAGCCTCAGGCTCCGTTTTGACCGGCGCTAACAGGTTCCCGAGATCCTCTCCGTGATTTGAGGGATTTGTAACAGCTCCCCTTTGACCGGGTCCTGCGCCTATTTATTTGTCCACGAGCTACCTCTTTGACCGGGCCCTGCGCCTGTTTACTTGTCAATGAGCTGCCTCTTTTCCTTGACCTCTCTGATGAACATCTCCAGCTCACAGCCTCCTGATCTGACTTAGCTGTTTTTGAAGATTGAATTCATGATGGGCCTTTCGCGGCCCGTTATCATTTCTTATTGTCTATCATTAGCTAGGGGGTCATATTTGGGCCCAACAATCATCGTTCTGCACTGGCGCTCGCGGATCATCGCAGAGGTGCTCTTCACTGAGTGAGAATACAATGTTCTCCAGGGACAAAAGTCTGTGAACCCAGGCATAGGGAGCTTGCAGTACAGAGGGTTCCCTTCTTTGTCTTGGAACTTGTAGGTGTTCTCGTCGCGCAAGATGTGGCATGCGATCAGGTAAGGAGTATCAATGTACTCCATCTCAGAGACAACCGTGTAGAAGCTGAGGTTGATGTTGAAGCGCTGGAACAAGGGAGTGAGCAGACTGCCGGAACGATCCTTCTTGTAATCATTCCGAATCAAGGTGTCCTTGCGCTCAGCGAACATGGAGATAAGATGGAACCCTGGGTTGGTCTTGACCTCCTGGATCGGGGTGATCTTCTCTCTGCGCATCTCGTCCTCAAGTCCCGTGTAGAGAACCTGGAGCTCTCCATTCGTGATCTTGGAGGTGTACTCCTTCGCGAACAGGACGTTGGAAACGATCTTGGCGATGATCCGGATAGCAGGGTTCCGGATCTGCGACTGGTAGGCCTTGCGAGAGGTGAACTTGCCGGCTGCAATGAGGTCCCAAAAGGTGTCTGCCGGCTTGAACTTCTTTTCCACTGAAACTCCCTTAGGCGTGTCTGCAATCTCAAGTAGCTCGTTCAGATCGTTGAGAGAGATTGAGCAGAACTTGCCATCAGCCATGAAGGAGAAGAAGCAGTTCTCGTATGTAGGCTCATTGGGGTTCATATAAGTGATCTAGCACGTCGCGAGCACTTGCCTAACCAAATCCGGGTAGAGAACCTGGGCTTGGAAACAGAGAGACATGAGTCCCATGGCCTACGTCGTGTCAAACACCTCAGTGTCAAGGCCGAGATCGGCTAAGGTCTCCTGGTGCGCGAACCGCGTGGGCAAGATCTCCGCCAGAAGGAGCCGATTGTATCTTGCCGCTGACTCCTTGTCCCATCCCTCAACATTGTAGTCAAGGAGCATCGAATCATTGAGGTCTATGGGCTCGCCCTCGGTCTTGTTCGGCCATGGGTAACCAGGTGGAGCTCTCACGGCTGGAGAAGCTGTGTTCTTGGCGGCCCTTGCGTTTCTCATCTTTGGAGGCATCTGCAAAACAAAAATAATAGCCCAATATCAGCACAGTTCGTTGGTTGTTCTAGAAGGGATGGAACAATCCAATCTTCTTGTTTTACCCAAGTCCATCGATTTCCAGATTAGTCTGTTCGGACATATGCCATTATCTTCATGATTCTTATCAAACCAGTATGAACCACGATGTAAGAAGCTTGATTTGGAACCACTAATCAGTGGAGAATAACCAGGAAGTTGAATAAATCTTATAGGAGTTGTGAGTAAGAAGATATCCCACTTTCTATCCAGGTGATTCCAGATTAGCATGTTCGGACATATGCCAATATCTTCATGATTCTTATCAAACCAGGATGAATTACAATCTAAGAAGCTTTATTTGGAACCACTAATCAGTGGAGAATAACCAGGAAGTTGAATAAATCTCATAGGAGTTCTGAGTAAGAGGATATCTCACTTTCTATCCAGATGGTTCCAGATTAGCCTTTCGGACATATGGCAATATCTTCATGATTCTTATCAAGCCAGGATGAACCACGATGTAAGAACCATTATTTGGAACCACTAATCAATGGAAAATAACCAGGAAGTTGAATAAATCTAATAGGAGTTGTGAGTAAGAAGATATCCCACTTTCTATCCAGATGGTTCCAGATTAGCCTGTTCGGACATATGGCATTATCTTCATGATTCTTATCAAACCAGGATGAACCACGATGTAAGAAGCTTTATTTGGAACCACTAATCAGTGGAGAACAACCAGGAAGTTGAATAA
The DNA here is from genome assembly GCF_000801105.2 of Raphanus sativus. NCBI lineage: Eukaryota > Viridiplantae > Streptophyta > Magnoliopsida > Brassicales > Brassicaceae > Raphanus > Raphanus sativus. The sequence goes on along the minus strand of NW_026616577.1, from coordinate 3,286 downwards.
ATCTCATAGGAGTTGTGAGTAAGAAGATATCTCACTTTCTATCCCAATGATTCCAGATTAGCTGTTCGGACATATGTCATTATCTTCATGATTCTTATCAAACCAGGAATAAACCACGATGCAGAAGTTTTATTTTGAACCACTAATCAGTGCAGAATAACCAGGAAGTTGAATAAATCTCATAGGAGTTGTGAGTAAGAAGATATCTCACTTTCTATCGGGATGTTCCAGATTAGCCTGTGCGGACATATGGCATTATCTTCATTATTCTTATCAAACCAGGATGAACCAATATGTAAGAAGTTTGATTCGGAACCACTAATCAGTGGAGAGTAACAAGGAAGTTGAATAAATCTCATAAGAGTTGTGAGGAAAAAGATATCTCACTTTCTATCCAGGTGATTCCAGAATAGCATGTTAGGACATATTGCAATATCTTCATGATTCTTATCAAACCAGGATGAACCACGATATAACAAGTTTATTTGGAACCACTAATCAGTGGGAATAACAAGGAAGTCGAATAAATCTCATAGGAATTGTGAGTAAGAAGATATCTCCTTTTTCTATCCGGATGGTTCCAGATTATCCTGTGCGGACATATGGCATTATCTTCATTATTCTTATCAAACCAGGATGAACCAATATGTAAGAAGTTTGATTCGGAACCACTAATCAGTGGAGAGTAACAAGGAAGTTGAATAAATCTCATAAGAGTTGTGAGGAAAAAGATATCTCACTTTCTATCCAGGTGATTCCAGAATAGCATATTCGGACATATGGCAATATCTTCATGATTCATATCAAACCAGGATGAAACCGATATAACAAGTTTTTATTTGCAACCACTAATCAGTGGGAATAACAAGGAAGTCGAATAAATCTCATAAGTGTTGTGATTAAGAGATATCCCACTTTCTATCTAAATGATTCAAGATTAGCCTGTTCGGACATATAGCAATATCTTCATGATTCTTATCAAACCAGGATAAGCCAATATGTAAGAAGGCATGATTGAGAACAACTAATCTAGGAGGGTTATCCCACTTTCTATCCAGGTGATTCCAGATTGTCTGTTCGGACATATGGCAATATCTTCATTATTCTTATCAAACCAGGATAAACCACGATGTAAGAAGCTTTATTGAACCACTAATCAGTGGAGAATAACCAGGAAGTTGAATAAATCTCATAGGAGTTGTGAGTAAGAAGATATCCCACTTTCTATCTAGATGATTCCAGATTAGCCTGTTCGGACTTATGCCATTATCTTCATGATTCTTATCAAACCAGGATGAACCACAATCTAAGAAGCTTTATTTGGAACCACTAATCAGTGGAGAATAACCAGGAAGTTGAATAAATCTCATAGGAGTTTGAGTAAGAAGATTATCCCACTTTCTATCCGATGGTTCCATATTAGCCTGTTCGGACATATGGCAATATCTTCATGATTCTTATCAAACCAGGATGAACCACGATCTAAGAAGCTTTATTTGGAACCACTAATCATGGAGAATAACCAGGAAGTTGAATAAATCTCATAGGAGTTGTGAGTAAGAGAAGATATCCCACTTTCTATCCAGATGTTCCAGATTAGCCTGTTCGAACATATGGAATATCTTCATGATTCTTATCAAACCAGGATGAACCACAATGTAAGAAGCTTGATTCGGAACCACTAATCAGTGGAGAATAACAAGGAAGTTTAATAAATCTCATAGGAGTTGGAGGAAAAAAAGATATCCTACTTTCTATCCAGGTGATTCCAGAATAGCCTGTTCGGACATATGGCAATATCTTCATGATTCTTATCAAACCAGGATAAACCCGATGTAAGAAGCTTTATTAGAATCACTAATCAGTGGAGAATAACAGGAAGTTGAATAAATCTAATAGGATTTGTGAGTGAGAAGATATCCCCCTTTCTATCCAGATGATTCCAGATTAGCCTGTTCGGACATATGCCATTATCTTCATGATTCTTATCAAACCAGGATGAACCAATATCTAAGAAGCTTGATTGGGAACCACTAATCAGTGGAGATTAACAGGAAGTTGAATAAATCTCATAGGAGTTGTGAGAAAGAAGATATCCACTTTCTATCCAGATGATTCAAGATTAGCCTGTTCGGACATATGCAATATCTTCATGATTCTTATCAAACCAGGATGAACCACGATCTAAGAAGCTTTACTTTTAAACCACTAATTAGTGGAGAATAACCAGGAAGTTGAAATAAATCTCATAGGAGTTGTGAGTAAGAAGATATCCACATTTAATCCAGATGATTCCAGATTAGCCTGTTCGGACATATGTCATTATCTTCATGATTCCTATCAAACCAGGATGAACCACAATCTAAGAAGCTTTATTTGGAACCACTAATCAGTGGAGAATAACCAGGAAGTTGAATAAATCTCATAAGTGTTGTGAGTAAGAAGATATCCACCTTCTATCCAGATGATTCCAGATTAGCCTGTTCGGACATATGCCATTATCTTCATGATTCTTATCAAACCAGGATGAACCACGATCTAAGAAGCTTGATTTGGAACCACTAATCAGTGGAGAATAACCAGGAAGTTGAATAAATCTCATAGGAGTTGTGAGTAAAAAGATATCCCACTTTCTATCCAGGTGATTCCAGATTAGCCTGTTCAGACATATGGCAATATCTTCATGATTCTTATCAAACCAGGATGAACCACAATCTAAGAAGCTTTATTTGGAACCACTAATCAGTGGAGAATAACCAGGAAGTTGAATAAATCTCATAGGAGTTGTGAGTAAGAAGATATCCCACTTTCTATCCAGATGATTCCAGATTAGCCTGTTCGGACATATGGCCATTATCTTCATGATTGTTATCAAACCAGGATGAACCACGATGTAAGAAGCTTTATTTGGAACCACTAATCAGTGGAGAATAACCAGGAAGTTGAATAAATCTCATAGGAGTTGTGAGTAAGAAGATATCTCCCACTTTTATCCAGATGATTCCAGATTAGCCTGTTCGGACATATGCATTATCTTCATTATTCTTATCAAACCAGGATGAACCAATATGTAAGAAGTTTGATTTGGAACCACTAATCAGTGGAGAGTAACAAGGAAGTTGAATAAATCTCATAAGAGTTGTGAGAAAGATATCTCACTTTCTATCCAGGTGATTCCAGATAGCATGTTCGGACATATGGCAATATCTTCATGATTCTTCTTATCAAACCAGGATGAACCACGATCTAAGAAGCTTTATTTGGAACCACTAATCAGTGGAAATAA
>NW_026616576.1:0-23592 GCF_000801105.2 Raphanus sativus | reverse complement strand
CCGGGAGTCTGATTTTTCCGAGGGTCATGGACGTGACGCCCGAGAATCCAGTCAATGTCTTGGTTCTGGGATGACTTCTCCGAGGGTATGTTCATCCTCTGCAGAGTGTCGCGGAACATGATATTGACCGTGGCTTCCTGTGTCGATGAGGATGCGGCCGACTTCGAGATCCTGAATCACCAAGTCGATGACCAGAGGATCGTAGTGGGGTTTATCGATCCGGTCGTATCCTGTTCCTCGAAAGGTGATTGCGTGACTGGGAACGTCGTCCTCTGGACACCATCCGGGGCTTGTCTCGGCCTTCCGTCCGTAGGCTTTGATCGACGAAACGGAGTCCTGGTAAAAAATGCGATCTCCGATGACCATGTTGATCCTTTGGCGGTTGTTGTTGTTTCCTTCGCCGTCTTGTCTCCGTTCGCGTTTTTCGCACGCCGATTGAGTTCCAGGAGCGTTATTTGGGATTGGCTCCGTCGGTCTTTGGCGGACGGTCAGAATCTAGGATCAGGTCTTTCATGCTCTTGACCGTTGCTAGTTTGCCGTCGAGCAGCTTCATAATGAGTCTAGCGCCGAGGACTTTGCAGTTGGCGGTTGGAGTGACCTCTCGTCTGATGGAACTCGCAGCTGGAATTGTCCTTGTACGAGTTCCGCGTCCAGGTGTTTCCGGAGGTCCTTCCTTGCTCGGAATTGACGGCGTAGTTATGTTCGCCTTGGACGTCTTCCCTTCGTGATGGACGTACTTGTCGTTACGAGAGGTTTTCTTCTTGCCGGACGCTTTCGCGGTCCATGCTTTTGCGCTAGGATTTTCATCTCTTCTTCCATGATGATGAAATCCGTTGCCTTGTGGAGGGTGTCCTGGATGGTGCGTGGCCTTCCAGAGAAATCCACTTTCGGAATTTCGATTTGTACCAGAGGTTTTTCCTCAGGGCGTCGATGGCGACTCTGTCGCTGAGGCCTGTTACCCTGGACATCACGAGTTTGAACCTCCTTATGTAGTCGCGGAGCGGTTCGTCTTCCTTTTGAATTAGACTCCAAAGGTCTACGTCGGAAGTTTCCCTGTCCATGAACATGGAGAATTGCTTCAGAAAAGCTGAAGCAAGCTGGCGGAAACTTCCGATGGAGTTTCTTTTCAAGTGTGAAACCACTCGAGCGCCAGCACCTCTGAGGTTCTCGACGAATAGGAGACAGCAGCCGACATGTCCTTTTCCCGCTCCGGAAGTTTAGACCTTGCCATCGCAATCTGGAAAGACTGCAGATGTGCCTTTGGATCTGTGGTTCCATCGTAGGTGGGAAGCTTTATTTTCCCAGGATCTGAGACTCGTCGGCGTCCGTGATTCGAGAGGTGAACGGAGTTTTTCTCGACTCCTCGAGGAGCAGGTCGATCTCGGGGGCAGTGCTGGTCGCGTGGTGAATCTGCGATTTTACCGCTTTCACCTCGGCTGCAGTTTTGGCGATGTACTCGCGCAAATCGTGGATCTCGTTGGCGCCGTTCGCGCTCTTTGTCTACGTTGGCTGCGATAGGCCCGAGTCTGGTCCTCAGCCAACCTTTTCTTGCTCTGACCAGTAGAGGTCTTCTTCCTCTTCTGTCATGGGTTTTTCGAAGGCTGCCGCCAGTCGAGCTGACTGACTTCGGGTCCTTCGTGGTGGATGTCGGCGTCTTCGTCGGACGGATCCGATTGATCGCTGATATCCAGATTGATTCTTTCGACGTCGTCTCCTTCGTTGTCCCTTGCGGGAGGTGGAAGGTTGCCCGTCGTTTTCTTCTGCCCCGTCGGAGTGGTATCGTCAGGGACGAGTTCCGGGGATTTTCTCGGGGCATCTTTTCTTGGTCTCCGGAAGTTCCGAAGTCGAAGCCTCCTGACACGCCTCACCTTGGTGGATCCGCGCGGGAGTTTGCTTTTCGCTGTTAAGGTATTGACCTGTTTAGCGAGTGAAGCCATTAGTTTCTCTTGTTCTTCCGACCGTTTCTGGGCGGGGGCGAACAGTTCCTTCACTGGTCCAGCATCGCGGTGTTTGCCTCGGCAGTGACCGTCGATACGTTTCCGTCAGGAGTCTTCTCAGCGTTTGACATCGACGGCTGGTCCGTCGTGTGTTTGCTTGTCTTTTTCCGCGTCAACAGACATGCTTAACTGGGCGTGCGTAGTTGCGAGAAAGATAAATCCGTGAATCCCCCTCCTTCTAGCGCCAAACTGTGGGAACCGAAATTCGCACTGTCGATTTTAGTTAAGTTTAAAACGTAGGAAAACTAAGTTGACCTAGTTTTCCCCGAGGATCCCGGCTATCTGCTGGGCCACGCACGACAAAGTTAATACGAGTCTAGTTTGGGAATAAATGCGTAAATAAAGAGAGCAAAAAGAAAGAATCTTATTTCCGAATCTGCGGAGAGCGTTTGGACAACAGGTCGAGATCTCGGCGCAAGAGCTGTCGATCGTCGCTAGTCTCGAAACTAGATCTAACCTAGTTGAGTCGCAGCTCGCTAAAAAGGAAATAAGCGCCTAAGTTCTAATTGCTCTGGGGTGGTTTCTTTCTTCTGATTTCGGATCCCCCTTCCTCTGCTCCTAGCTTGCTTATATACTCCCATATGACGGTCTATTCTTGATGGGCTGAGTCTGCCGCGGGCTGGACTTTTTCCATTTTCGTCGGCTTTCGTGTTTATCGGGAAGTTGACATTTATCTTTTCGGAAAGTTGACATTTATCTTTTCGGAAGTTTAACATTTATCTTGTCATGCGAAGATAATTGTAAACCGTCGTATCTATCCTTTTAGAAAATCGTAAACGGGTCGTCCGATCGGGTTTGGTCCCTTTCGGGCCGCTTCCGGGCTTCGCTGTTTTCTACGATTTCTTTGAAAGAATGCTCCTACTTGGATGTCGAGTCTTTCGGAAGATCTTCGATCCATTGCTGAGGCACATGGTGTTTTAACGATAACCATCACCGTTTTATACGAAGTCTTCCTGTCCGTTGACGTCTTACGGGTTCTTTTGAATCTTTGGAGCAGGAAAAGGAGTTTTGTTTGCGGATCTCGGAAAGTCGCAAAACACGGATTCTGGCGACCCGGAGGCCAGAACTTACGCACGAAGACTAGCCGTCCGACGACCCGCAGCCAGCACGGGGCTAGCCGCCCGGCGACCCACGGCCAGCACGGGCGCTAGCCGCCGGCGGCCACTTCTATCCAGATGATTCCAGATTAGCCTGTTCGGACATATGCCAATATCTTCATGATTCTTATCAAACCAGGATGAACCACGATCTAAGAAGCTTTATTTAACCACTAATCAGTGGAGAATAACCAGGAAGTTGAATAAATCTCATAGGAGTTGTGAGTAAGAAGATATCCCACTTTCTATCCAGATGATTCCAGATTAGCCTGTTCGGACATATGGCAATATCTTCATGATTCTTATCAAACCAGGATGAACCACGATCTAAGAAGCTTTATTTGGAACCACTAATCAGTGGAGAATAACCAGGAAGTTGAATAAATCTCATAGGAGTTTGAGTAAGAAGATATCCCACTTTCTATCCAGATGATTCCAGATTAGCCTGTTCGGACATATGCAATTATCTTCATGATTCTTATCAAACCAGGATGAACCACGATCTAAGAAGCTTTATTTGGAACCACTAATCAGTGGAGAATAACCAGGAAGTTGAATAAATCTCATAGGAGTTGTGAGCAAGAAGATATCCCACTTTCTATCCAGATGATTCCAGATTAGCCTGTTCGGACATATGCCAATATCTTCATGATTCTTATCAAACCAGGATGAACCACGATCTAAGAAGCTTTATTTGGAACCACTAATCAGTGGAGAATAACCAGGAAGTTGAATAAATCTCATAGGAGTTGTGAGTAAGAAGATATCCCACTTTCTATCCAGATGATTCCAGATTAGCCTGTTCGGACATATGCCATTATCTTCATGATTCTTATCAAACCAGGATGAACCACGATCTAAGAAGCTTTATTTGGAACCACTAATCAGTGGAGAATAACCAGGAAGTTGAATAAATCTCATAGGAGTTGTGAGTAAGAAGATATCCCACTTTCTATCCAGATGATTCCAGATTAGCCTGTTCGGACATATGGCAATATCTTCATGATTCTTATCAAACCAGGATGAACCACGATCTAAGAAGCTTTATTTGGAACCACTAATCAGTGGAGAATAACCAGGAAGTTGAATAAATCTCATAGGAGTTGTGAGTAAGAAGATATCCCACTTTCTATCCAGATGATTCCAGATTAGCCTGTTCGGACATATGGCAATATCTTCATGATTCTTATCAAACCAGGATGAACCACGATCTAAGAAGCTTTATTTGGAACCACTAATCAGTGGAGAATAACCAGGAAGTTGAATAAATCTCATAGGAGTTGTGAGTAAGAAGATATCCCACTTTCTATCCAGATGATTCCAGATTAGCCTGTTCGGACATATGGCAATATCTTCATGATTCTTATCAAACCAGGATGAACCACGATCTAAGAAGCTTTATTTGGAACCACTAATCAGTGGAGAATAACCAGGAAGTTGAATAAATCTCATAGGAGTTGTGAGTAAGAAGATATCCCACTTTCTATCCAGATGATTCCAGATTAGCCTGTTCGGACATATGGCAATATCTTCATGATTCTTATCAAACCAGGATGAACCACGATCTAAGAAGCTTTATTTGGAACCACTAATCAGTGGAGAATAACCAGGAAGTTGAATAAATCTCATAGGAGTTGTGAGTAAGAAGATATCCCACTTTCTATCCAGATGATTCCAGATTAGCCTGTTCGGACATATGGCTATCTTCATGATTCTTATCAAACCAGGATGAACCACGATCTAAGAAGCTTTATTTGGAACCACTAATCAGTGGAGAATAACCAGGAAGTTGAATAAATCTCATAGGAGTTGTGAGTAAGAAGATATCCCACTTTCTATCCAGATGATTCCAGATTAGCCTGTTCGGACATATGGCAATATCTTCATGATTCTTATCAAACCAGGATGAACCACGATCTAAGAAGCTTTATTTGGAACCACTAATCAGTGGAGAATAACCAGGAAGTTGAATAAATCTCATAGGAGTTGTGAGTAAGAAGATATCCCACTTTCTATCCAGATGATTCCAGATTAGCCTGTTCGGACATATGGCAATATCTTCATGATTCTTATCAAACCAGGATGAACCACGATCTAAGAAGCTTTATTTGGAACCACTAATCAGTGGAGAATAACCAGGAAGTTGAATAAATCTCATAGGAGTTGTGAGTAAGAAGATATCCCACTTTCTATCCAGATGATTCCAGATTAGCCTGTTCGGACATATGCAATATCTTCATGATTCTTATCAAACCAGGATGAACCACGATCTAAGAAGCTTTATTTGGAACCACTAATCAGTGGAGAATAACCAGGAAGTTGAATAAATCTCATAGGAGTTGTGAGTAAGAAGATATCCCACTTTCTATCCAGATGATTCCAGATTAGCCTGTTCGGACATATGGCAATATCTTCATGATTCTTATCAAACCAGGATGAACCACGATCTAAGAAGCTTTATTTGGAACCACTAATCAGTGGAGAATAACCAGGAAGTTGAATAAATCTCATAGGAGTTGTGAGTAAGAAGATATCCCACTTTCTATCCAGATGATTCCAGATTAGCCTGTTCGGACATATGGCAATATCTTCATGATTCTTATCAAACCAGGATGAACCACGATCTAAGAAGCTTTATTTGGAACCACTAATCAGTGGAGAATAACCAGGAAGTTGAATAAATCTCATAGGAGTTGTGAGTAAGAAGATATCCCACTTTCTATCCAGATGATTCCAGATTAGCCTGTTCGGACATATGGCATTATCTTCATGATTCTTATCAAACCAGGATGAACCACGATCTAAGAAGCTTTATTTGGAACCACTAATCAGTGGAGAATAACCAGGAAGTTGAATAAATCTCATAGGAGTTGTGAGTAAGAAGATATCCCACTTTCTATCCAGATGATTCCAGATTAGCCTGTTCGGACATATGGCAATATCTTCATGATTCTTATCAAACCAGGATGAACCACGATCTAAGAAGCTTTATTTGGAACCACTAATCAGTGGAGAATAACCAGGAAGTTGAATAAATCTCATAGGAGTTGTGAGTAAGAAGATATCCCACTTTCTATCCAGATGATTCCAGATTAGCCTGTTCGGACATATGGCATTATCTTCATGATTCTTATCAAACCAGGATGAACCACGATCTAAGAAGCTTTATTTGGAACCACTAATCAGTGGAGAATAACCAGGAAGTTGAATAAATCTCATAGGAGTTGTGAGTAAGAAGATATCCCACTTTCTATCCAGATGATTCCAGATTAGCCTGTTCGGACATATGGCAATATCTTCATGATTCTTATCAAACCAGGATGAACCACGATCTAAGAAGCTTTATTTGGAACCACTAATCAGTGGAGAATAACCAGGAAGTTGAATAAATCTCATAGGAGTTGTGAGTAAGAAGATATCCCACTTTCTATCCAGATGATTCCAGATTAGCCTGTTCGGACATATGGCAATATCTTCATGATTCTTATCAAACCAGGATGAACCACGATCTAAGAAGCTTTATTTGGAACCACTAATCAGTGGAGAATAACCAGGAAGTTGAATAAATCTCATAGGAGTTGTGAGTAAGAAGATATCCCACTTTCTATCCAGATGATTCCAGATTAGCCTGTTCGGACATATGGCAATATCTTCATGATTCTTATCAAACCAGGATGAACCACGATCTAAGAAGCTTTATTTGGAACCACTAATCAGTGGAGAATAACCAGGAAGTTGAATAAATCTCATAGGAGTTGTGAGTAAGAAGATATCCCACTTTCTATCCAGATGATTCCAGATTAGCCTGTTCGGACATATGGCAATATCTTCATGATTCTTATCAAACCAGGATGAACCACGATCTAAGAAGCTTTATTTGGAACCACTAATCAGTGGAGAATAACCAGGAAGTTGAATAAATCTCATAGGAGTTGTGAGTAAGAAGATATCCCACTTTCTATCCAGATGATTCCAGATTAGCCTGTTCGGACATATGGCAATATCTTCATGATTCTTATCAAACCAGGATGAACCACGATCTAAGAAGCTTTATTTGGAACCACTAATCAGTGGAGAATAACCAGGAAGTTGAATAAATCTCATAGGAGTTGTGAGTAAGAAGATATCCCACTTTCTATCCAGATGATTCCAGATTAGCCTGTTCGGACATATGGCAATATCTTCATGATTCTTATCAAACCAGGATGAACCACGATCTAAGAAGCTTTATTTGGAACCACTAATCAGTGGAGAATAACCAGGAAGTTGAATAAATCTCATAGGAGTTGTGAGTAAGAAGATATCCCACTTTCTATCCAGATGATTCCAGATTAGCCTGTTCGGACATATGCCATTATCTTCATGATTCTTATCAAACCAGGATGAACCACGATCTAAGAAGCTTTATTTGGAACCACTAATCAGTGGAGAATAACCAGGAAGTTGAATAAATCTCATAGGAGTTGTGAGTAAGAAGATATCCCACTTTCTATCCAGATGATTCCAGATTAGCCTGTTCGGACATATGGCAATATCTTCATGATTCTTATCAAACCAGGATGAACCACGATCTAAGAAGCTTTATTTGGAACCACTAATCAGTGGAGAATAACCAGGAAGTTGAATAAATCTCATAGGAGTTGTGAGTAAGAAGATATCCCACTTTCTATCCAGATGATTCCAGATTAGCCTGTTCGGACATATGGCAATATCTTCATGATTCTTATCAAACCAGGATGAACCACGATCTAAGAAGCTTTATTTGGAACCACTAATCAGTGGAGAATAACCAGGAAGTTGAATAAATCTCATAGGAGTTGTGAGTAAGAAGATATCCCACTTTCTATCCAGATGATTCCAGATTAGCCTGTTCGGACATATGGCAATATCTTCATGATTCTTATCAAACCAGGATGAACCACGATCTAAGAAGCTTTATTTGGAACCACTAATCAGTGGAGAATAACCAGGAAGTTGAATAAATCTCATAGGAGTTGTGAGTAAGAAGATATCCCACTTTCTATCCAGATGATTCCAGATTAGCCTGTTCGGACATATGGCAATATCTTCATGATTCTTATCAAACCAGGATGAACCACGATCTAAGAAGCTTTATTTGGAACCACTAATCAGTGGAGAATAACCAGGAAGTTGAATAAATCTCATAGGAGTTGTGAGTAAGAAGATATCCCACTTTCTATCCAGATGATTCCAGATTAGCCTGTTCGGACATATGGCAATATCTTCATGATTCTTATCAAACCAGGATGAACCACGATCTAAGAAGCTTTATTTGGAACCACTAATCAGTGGAGAATAACCAGGAAGTTGAATAAATCTCATAGGAGTTGTGAGTAAGAAGATATCCCACTTTCTATCCAGATGATTCCAGATTAGCCTGTTCGGACATATGGCAATATCTTCATGATTCTTATCAAACCAGGATGAACCACGATCTAAGAAGCTTTATTTGGAACCACTAATCAGTGGAGAATAACCAGGAAGTTGAATAAATCTCATAGGAGTTGTGAGTAAGAAGATATCCCACTTTCTATCCAGATGATTCCAGATTAGCCTGTTCGGACATATGGCAATATCTTCATGATTCTTATCAAACCAGGATGAACCACGATCTAAGAAGCTTTATTTGGAACCACTAATCAGTGGAGAATAACCAGGAAGTTGAATAAATCTCATAGGAGTTGTGAGTAAGAAGATATCCCACTTTCTATCCAGATGATTCCAGATTAGCCTGTTCGGACATATGGCAATATCTTCATGATTCTTATCAAACCAGGATGAACCACGATCTAAGAAGCTTTATTTGGAACCACTAATCAGTGGAGAATAACCAGGAAGTTGAATAAATCTCATAGGAGTTGTGAGTAAGAAGATATCCCACTTTCTATCCAGATGATTCCAGATTAGCCTGTTCGGACATATGGCAATATCTTCATGATTCTTATCAAACCAGGATGAACCACGATCTAAGAAGCTTTATTTGGAACCACTAATCAGTGGAGAATAACCAGGAAGTTGAATAAATCTCATAGGAGTTGTGAGTAAGAAGATATCCCACTTTCTATCCAGATGATTCCAGATTAGCCTGTTCGGACATATGGCAATATCTTCATGATTCTTATCAAACCAGGATGAACCACGATCTAAGAAGCTTTATTTGGAACCACTAATCAGTGGAGAATAACCAGGAAGTTGAATAAATCTCATAGGAGTTGTGAGTAAGAAGATATCCCACTTTCTATCCAGATGATTCCAGATTAGCCTGTTCGGACATATGGCAATATCTTCATGATTCTTATCAAACCAGGATGAACCACGATCTAAGAAGCTTTATTTGGAACCACTAATCAGTGGAGAATAACCAGGAAGTTGAATAAATCTCATAGGAGTTGTGAGTAAGAAGATATCCCACTTTCTATCCAGATGATTCCAGATTAGCCTGTTCGGACATATGCAATATCTTCATGATTCTTATCAAACCAGGATGAACCACGATCTAAGAAGCTTTATTTGGAACCACTAATCAGTGGAGAATAACCAGGAAGTTGAATAAATCTCATAGGAGTTGTGAGTAAGAAGATATCCCACTTTCTATCCAGATGATTCCAGATTAGCCTGTTCGGACATATGGCAATATCTTCATGATTCTTATCAAACCAGGATGAACCACGATCTAAGAAGCTTTATTTGGAACCACTAATCAGTGGAGAATAACCAGGAAGTTGAATAAATCTCATAGGAGTTGTGAGTAAGAAGATATCCCACTTTCTATCCAGATGATTCCAGATTAGCCTGTTCGGACATATGGCAATATCTTCATGATTCTTATCAAACCAGGATGAACCACGATCTAAGAAGCTTTATTTGGAACCACTAATCAGTGGAGAATAACCAGGAAGTTGAATAAATCTCATAGGAGTTGTGAGTAAGAAGATATCCCACTTTCTATCCAGATGATTCCAGATTAGCCTGTTCGGACATATGGCAATATCTTCATGATTCTTATCAAACCAGGATGAACCACGATCTAAGAAGCTTTATTTGGAACCACTAATCAGTGGAGAATAACCAGGAAGTTGAATAAATCTCATAGGAGTTGTGAGTAAGAAGATATCCCACTTTCTATCCAGATGATTCCAGATTAGCCTGTTCGGACATATGGCAATATCTTCATGATTCTTATCAAACCAGGATGAACCACGATCTAAGAAGCTTTATTTGGAACCACTAATCAGTGGAGAATAACCAGGAAGTTGAATAAATCTCATAGGAGTTGTGAGTAAGAAGATATCCCACTTTCTATCCAGATGATTCCAGATTAGCCTGTTCGGACATATGGCAATATCTTCATGATTCTTATCAAACCAGGATGAACCACGATCTAAGAAGCTTTATTTGGAACCACTAATCAGTGGAGAATAACCAGGAAGTTGAATAAATCTCATAGGAGTTGTGAGTAAGAAGATATCCCACTTTCTATCCAGATGATTCCAGATTAGCCTGTTCGGACATATGGCAATATCTTCATGATTCTTATCAAACCAGGATGAACCACGATCTAAGAAGCTTTATTTGGAACCACTAATCAGTGGAGAATAACCAGGAAGTTGAATAAATCTCATAGGAGTTGTGAGTAAGAAGATATCCCACTTTCTATCCAGATGATTCCAGATTAGCCTGTTCGGACATATGGCAATATCTTCATGATTCTTATCAAACCAGGATGAACCACGATCTAAGAAGCTTTATTTGGAACCACTAATCAGTGGAGAATAACCAGGAAGTTGAATAAATCTCATAGGAGTTGTGAGTAAGAAGATATCCCACTTTCTATCCAGATGATTCCAGATTAGCCTGTTCGGACATATGGCAATATCTTCATGATTCTTATCAAACCAGGATGAACCACGATCTAAGAAGCTTTATTTGGAACCACTAATCAGTGGAGAATAACCAGGAAGTTGAATAAATCTCATAGGAGTTGTGAGTAAGAAGATATCCCACTTTCTATCCAGATGATTCCAGATTAGCCTGTTCGGACATATGGCAATATCTTCATGATTCTTATCAAACCAGGATGAACCACGATCTAAGAAGCTTTATTTGGAACCACTAATCAGTGGAGAATAACCAGGAAGTTGAATAAATCTCATAGGAGTTGTGAGTAAGAAGATATCCCACTTTCTATCCAGATGATTCCAGATTAGCCTGTTCGGACATATGGCAATATCTTCATGATTCTTATCAAACCAGGATGAACCACGATCTAAGAAGCTTTATTTGGAACCACTAATCAGTGGAGAATAACCAGGAAGTTGAATAAATCTCATAGGAGTTGTGAGTAAGAAGATATCCCACTTTCTATCCAGATGATTCCAGATTAGCCTGTTCGGACATATGGCAATATCTTCATGATTCTTATCAAACCAGGATGAACCACGATCTAAGAAGCTTTATTTGGAACCACTAATCAGTGGAGAATAACCAGGAAGTTGAATAAATCTCATAGGAGTTGTGAGTAAGAAGATATCCCACTTTCTATCCAGATGATTCCAGATTAGCCTGTTCGGACATATGGCAATATCTTCATGATTCTTATCAAACCAGGATGAACCACGATCTAAGAAGCTTTATTTGGAACCACTAATCAGTGGAGAATAACCAGGAAGTTGAATAAATCTCATAGGAGTTGTGAGTAAGAAGATATCCCACTTTCTATCCAGATGATTCCAGATTAGCCTGTTCGGACATATGGCAATATCTTCATGATTCTTATCAAACCAGGATGAACCACGATCTAAGAAGCTTTATTTGGAACCACTAATCAGTGGAGAATAACCAGGAAGTTGAATAAATCTCATAGGAGTTGTGAGTAAGAAGATATCCCACTTTCTATCCAGATGATTCCAGATTAGCCTGTTCGGACATATGGCAATATCTTCATGATTCTTATCAAACCAGGATGAACCACGATCTAAGAAGCTTTATTTGGAACCACTAATCAGTGGAGAATAACCAGGAAGTTGAATAAATCTCATAGGAGTTGTGAGTAAGAAGATATCCCACTTTCTATCCAGATGATTCCAGATTAGCCTGTTCGGACATATGGCAATATCTTCATGATTCTTATCAAACCAGGATGAACCACGATCTAAGAAGCTTTATTTGGAACCACTAATCAGTGGAGAATAACCAGGAAGTTGAATAAATCTCATAGGAGTTGTGAGTAAGAAGATATCCCACTTTCTATCCAGATGATTCCAGATTAGCCTGTTCGGACATATGGCAATATCTTCATGATTCTTATCAAACCAGGATGAACCACGATCTAAGAAGCTTTATTTGGAACCACTAATCAGTGGAGAATAACCAGGAAGTTGAATAAATCTCATAGGAGTTGTGAGTAAGAAGATATCCCACTTTCTATCCAGATGATTCCAGATTAGCCTGTTCGGACATATGCAATATCTTCATGATTCTTATCAAACCAGGATGAACCACGATCTAAGAAGCTTTATTTGGAACCACTAATCAGTGGAGAATAACCAGGAAGTTGAATAAATCTCATAGGAGTTGTGAGTAAGAAGATATCCCACTTTCTATCCAGATGATTCCAGATTAGCCTGTTCGGACATATGGCAATATCTTCATGATTCTTATCAAACCAGGATGAACCACGATCTAAGAAGCTTTATTTGGAACCACTAATCAGTGGAGAATAACCAGGAAGTTGAATAAATCTCATAGGAGTTGTGAGTAAGAAGATATCCCACTTTCTATCCAGATGATTCCAGATTAGCCTGTTCGGACATATGGCAATATCTTCATGATTCTTATCAAACCAGGATGAACCACGATCTAAGAAGCTTTATTTGGAACCACTAATCAGTGGAGAATAACCAGGAAGTTGAATAAATCTCATAGGAGTTGTGAGTAAGAAGATATCCCACTTTCTATCCAGATGATTCCAGATTAGCCTGTTCGGACATATGGCAATATCTTCATGATTCTTATCAAACCAGGATGAACCACGATCTAAGAAGCTTTATTTGGAACCACTAATCAGTGGAGAATAACCAGGAAGTTGAATAAATCTCATAGGAGTTGTGAGTAAGAAGATATCCCACTTTCTATCCAGATGATTCCAGATTAGCCTGTTCGGACATATGGCAATATCTTCATGATTCTTATCAAACCAGGATGAACCACGATCTAAGAAGCTTTATTTGGAACCACTAATCAGTGGAGAATAACCAGGAAGTTGAATAAATCTCATAGGAGTTGTGAGTAAGAAGATATCCCACTTTCTATCCAGATGATTCCAGATTAGCCTGTTCGGACATATGGCAATATCTTCATGATTCTTATCAAACCAGGATGAACCACGATCTAAGAAGCTTTATTTGGAACCACTAATCAGTGGAGAATAACCAGGAAGTTGAATAAATCTCATAGGAGTTGTGAGTAAGAAGATATCCCACTTTCTATCCAGATGATTCCAGATTAGCCTGTTCGGACATATGGCAATATCTTCATGATTCTTATCAAACCAGGATGAACCACGATCTAAGAAGCTTTATTTGGAACCACTAATCAGTGGAGAATAACCAGGAAGTTGAATAAATCTCATAGGAGTTGTGAGTAAGAAGATATCCCACTTTCTATCCAGATGATTCCAGATTAGCCTGTTCGGACATATGGCAATATCTTCATGATTCTTATCAAACCAGGATGAACCACGATCTAAGAAGCTTTATTTGGAACCACTAATCAGTGGAGAATAACCAGGAAGTTGAATAAATCTCATAGGAGTTGTGAGTAAGAAGATATCCCACTTTCTATCCAGATGATTCCAGATTAGCCTGTTCGGACATATGGCAATATCTTCATGATTCTTATCAAACCAGGATGAACCACGATCTAAGAAGCTTTATTTGGAACCACTAATCAGTGGAGAATAACCAGGAAGTTGAATAAATCTCATAGGAGTTGTGAGTAAGAAGATATCCCACTTTCTATCCAGATGATTCCAGATTAGCCTGTTCGGACATATGGCAATATCTTCATGATTCTTATCAAACCAGGATGAACCACGATCTAAGAAGCTTTATTTGGAACCACTAATCAGTGGAGAATAACCAGGAAGTTGAATAAATCTCATAGGAGTTGTGAGTAAGAAGATATCCCACTTTCTATCCAGATGATTCCAGATTAGCCTGTTCGGACATATGCCAATATCTTCATGATTCTTATCAAACCAGGATGAACCACGATCTAAGAAGCTTTATTTGGAACCACTAATCAGTGGAGAATAACCAGGAAGTTGAATAAATCTCATAGGAGTTGTGAGTAAGAAGATATCCCACTTTCTATCCAGATGATTCCAGATTAGCCTGTTCGGACATATGGCAATATCTTCATGATTCTTATCAAACCAGGATGAACCACGATCTAAGAAGCTTTATTTGGAACCACTAATCAGTGGAGAATAACCAGGAAGTTGAATAAATCTCATAGGAGTTGTGAGTAAGAAGATATCCCACTTTCTATCCAGATGATTCCAGATTAGCCTGTTCGGACATATGGCAATATCTTCATGATTCTTATCAAACCAGGATGAACCACGATCTAAGAAGCTTTATTTGGAACCACTAATCAGTGGAGAATAACCAGGAAGTTGAATAAATCTCATAGGAGTTGTGAGTAAGAAGATATCCCACTTTCTATCCAGATGATTCCAGATTAGCCTGTTCGGACATATGGCAATATCTTCATGATTCTTATCAAACCAGGATGAACCACGATCTAAGAAGCTTTATTTGGAACCACTAATCAGTGGAGAATAACCAGGAAGTTGAATAAATCTCATAGGAGTTGTGAGTAAGAAGATATCCCACTTTCTATCCAGATGATTCCAGATTAGCCTGTTCGGACATATGGCAATATCTTCATGATTCTTATCAAACCAGGATGAACCACGATCTAAGAAGCTTTATTTGGAACCACTAATCAGTGGAGAATAACCAGGAAGTTGAATAAATCTCATAGGAGTTGTGAGTAAGAAGATATCCCACTTTCTATCCAGATGATTCCAGATTAGCCTGTTCGGACATATGGCAATATCTTCATGATTCTTATCAAACCAGGATGAACCACGATCTAAGAAGCTTTATTTGGAACCACTAATCAGTGGAGAATAACCAGGAAGTTGAATAAATCTCATAGGAGTTGTGAGTAAGAAGATATCCCACTTTCTATCCAGATGATTCCAGATTAGCCTGTTCGGACATATGGCAATATCTTCATGATTCTTATCAAACCAGGATGAACCACGATCTAAGAAGCTTTATTTGGAACCACTAATCAGTGGAGAATAACCAGGAAGTTGAATAAATCTCATAGGAGTTGTGAGTAAGAAGATATCCCACTTTCTATCCAGATGATTCCAGATTAGCCTGTTCGGACATATGGCAATATCTTCATGATTCTTATCAAACCAGGATGAACCACGATCTAAGAAGCTTTATTTGGAACCACTAATCAGTGGAGAATAACCAGGAAGTTGAATAAATCTCATAGGAGTTGTGAGTAAGAAGATATCCCACTTTCTATCCAGATGATTCCAGATTAGCCTGTTCGGACATATGGCAATATCTTCATGATTCTTATCAAACCAGGATGAACCACGATCTAAGAAGCTTTATTTGGAACCACTAATCAGTGGAGAATAACCAGGAAGTTGAATAAATCTCATAGGAGTTGTGAGTAAGAAGATATCCCACTTTCTATCCAGATGATTCCAGATTAGCCTGTTCGGACATATGGCAATATCTTCATGATTCTTATCAAACCAGGATGAACCACGATCTAAGAAGCTTTATTTGGAACCACTAATCAGTGGAGAATAACCAGGAAGTTGAATAAATCTCATAGGAGTTGTGAGTAAGAAGATATCCCACTTTCTATCCAGATGATTCCAGATTAGCCTGTTCGGACATATGGCAATATCTTCATGATTCTTATCAAACCAGGATGAACCACGATCTAAGAAGCTTTATTTGGAACCACTAATCAGTGGAGAATAACCAGGAAGTTGAATAAATCTCATAGGAGTTGTGAGTAAGAAGATATCCCACTTTCTATCCAGATGATTCCAGATTAGCCTGTTCGGACATATGGCAATATCTTCATGATTCTTATCAAACCAGGATGAACCACGATCTAAGAAGCTTTATTTGGAACCACTAATCAGTGGAGAATAACCAGGAAGTTGAATAAATCTCATAGGAGTTGTGAGTAAGAAGATATCCCACTTTCTATCCAGATGATTCCAGATTAGCCTGTTCGGACATATGGCAATATCTTCATGATTCTTATCAAACCAGGATGAACCACGATCTAAGAAGCTTTATTTGGAACCACTAATCAGTGGAGAATAACCAGGAAGTTGAATAAATCTCATAGGAGTTGTGAGTAAGAAGATATCCCACTTTCTATCCAGATGATTCCAGATTAGCCTGTTCGGACATATGGCAATATCTTCATGATTCTTATCAAACCAGGATGAACCACGATCTAAGAAGCTTTATTTGGAACCACTAATCAGTGGAGAATAACCAGGAAGTTGAATAAATCTCATAGGAGTTGTGAGTAAGAAGATATCCCACTTTCTATCCAGATGATTCCAGATTAGCCTGTTCGGACATATGGCAATATCTTCATGATTCTTATCAAACCAGGATGAACCACGATCTAAGAAGCTTTATTTGGAACCACTAATCAGTGGAGAATAACCAGGAAGTTGAATAAATCTCATAGGAGTTGTGAGTAAGAAGATATCCCACTTTCTATCCAGATGATTCCAGATTAGCCTGTTCGGACATATGGCAATATCTTCATGATTCTTATCAAACCAGGATGAACCACGATCTAAGAAGCTTTATTTGGAACCACTAATCAGTGGAGAATAACCAGGAAGTTGAATAAATCTCATAGGAGTTGTGAGTAAGAAGATATCCCACTTTCTATCCAGATGATTCCAGATTAGCCTGTTCGGACATATGGCAATATCTTCATGATTCTTATCAAACCAGGATGAACCACGATCTAAGAAGCTTTATTTGGAACCACTAATCAGTGGAGAATAACCAGGAAGTTGAATAAATCTCATAGGAGTTGTGAGTAAGAAGATATCCCACTTTCTATCCAGATGATTCCAGATTAGCCTGTTCGGACATATGGCAATATCTTCATGATTCTTATCAAACCAGGATGAACCACGATCTAAGAAGCTTTATTTGGAACCACTAATCAGTGGAGAATAACCAGGAAGTTGAATAAATCTCATAGGAGTTGTGAGTAAGAAGATATCCCACTTTCTATCCAGATGATTCCAGATTAGCCTGTTCGGACATATGGCAATATCTTCATGATTCTTATCAAACCAGGATGAACCACGATCTAAGAAGCTTTATTTGGAACCACTAATCAGTGGAGAATAACCAGGAAGTTGAATAAATCTCATAGGAGTTGTGAGTAAGAAGATATCCCACTTTCTATCCAGATGATTCCAGATTAGCCTGTTCGGACATATGGCAATATCTTCATGATTCTTATCAAACCAGGATGAACCACGATCTAAGAAGCTTTATTTGGAACCACTAATCAGTGGAGAATAACCAGGAAGTTGAATAAATCTCATAGGAGTTGTGAGTAAGAAGATATCCCACTTTCTATCCAGATGATTCCAGATTAGCCTGTTCGGACATATGGCAATATCTTCATGATTCTTATCAAACCAGGATGAACCACGATCTAAGAAGCTTTATTTGGAACCACTAATCAGTGGAGAATAACCAGGAAGTTGAATAAATCTCATAGGAGTTGTGAGTAAGAAGATATCCCACTTTCTATCCAGATGATTCCAGATTAGCCTGTTCGGACATATGGCAATATCTTCATGATTCTTATCAAACCAGGATGAACCACGATCTAAGAAGCTTTATTTGGAACCACTAATCAGTGGAGAATAACCAGGAAGTTGAATAAATCTCATAGGAGTTGTGAGTAAGAAGATATCCCACTTTCTATCCAGATGATTCCAGATTAGCCTGTTCGGACATATGGCAATATCTTCATGATTCTTATCAAACCAGGATGAACCACGATCTAAGAAGCTTTATTTGGAACCACTAATCAGTGGAGAATAACCAGGAAGTTGAATAAATCTCATAGGAGTTGTGAGTAAGAAGATATCCCACTTTCTATCCAGATGATTCCAGATTAGCCTGTTCGGACATATGGCAATATCTTCATGATTCTTATCAAACCAGGATGAACCACGATCTAAGAAGCTTTATTTGGAACCACTAATCAGTGGAGAATAACCAGGAAGTTGAATAAATCTCATAGGAGTTGTGAGTAAGAAGATATCCCACTTTCTATCCAGATGATTCCAGATTAGCCTGTTCGGACATATGGCAATATCTTCATGATTCTTATCAAACCAGGATGAACCACGATCTAAGAAGCTTTATTTGGAACCACTAATCAGTGGAGAATAACCAGGAAGTTGAATAAATCTCATAGGAGTTGTGAGTAAGAAGATATCCCACTTTCTATCCAGATGATTCCAGATTAGCCTGTTCGGACATATGGCAATATCTTCATGATTCTTATCAAACCAGGATGAACCACGATCTAAGAAGCTTTATTTGGAACCACTAATCAGTGGAGAATAACCAGGAAGTTGAATAAATCTCATAGGAGTTGTGAGTAAGAAGATATCCCACCTTCTATCCAGATGATTCCAGATGTTAGCCAATATCTTCAATATCAAATCGATGTTCGATGTTGGATCAAATTGGAAGACGAAATCGAATGGAGAAAATCTCGGAAAAAAATCTGAAAGATGTTAAAAGCAACCTCAGAGACTATTGTGAATCGAGATAACCTTCTATCCAAATTAATTCAGATCATCGTTCGAAATCAACTCTAAGAAGCATTTTCCACTAACAAGGAGAATAACCAGGAAAGTTAATAAATCTCATAGGAGTTGTGAGTAAGAAGGATATCCCAGCCAACATCCAGATGTGCCTGGCCGCCGGGCGGCTAGCCCCGTGATTCTTATCAAACCAGGATGGCTAGCGCCCGTGCTGGCCGTGGAACCGCTAATCGGCTAGCCGTGCCTGGCCGTGCCCGGCCTAGCGCCGGCGCTGGCCGCCGGGCGGCTAGCCCCGTGCTGGCCGTGGCCGCCGCGGCTAGCGCCCGTGCTGGCCGTGGCCGCCGGCGGCTAGCCCCGGGCCGTGGCCGCCGCGCTAGCGCCCGTGCTGGCCGTGGCCGCCGGCGGCTAGCCCCGTGCTGGCCGTGGCCGCGGGCGCTAGCCCCGTGCTGGCCGTGGCCGCCGGCGGCTAGCCCGTGCTGGCCGTGGCCGCCGGGCGGCTAGCCCCGTGCTGGCCGTGGCCGCCGGCGGCTAGCGCCCGTGCTGGCCGTGGTCGCCGGCGCTAGCCCCGTGCTCGCTCGGTCGTCGGACGGCTAGTCTTCGTGCATAAGTTCCAAGCCTCCGGGTCGCCAGAAATCCGTGTTTCACGACTCTCGAGTCCTTATAAATAAAACTCCTTTTTCTGTTCCGGGATTTCTGAAAACCCCTAAGACGTCAACGGATAGGAAGACTTCGTATAAAACGGTGATGGTTATCGTACAACACCATTCACCTCAGCAATGGATCGAAGATCTTCCGAAAGACTCGACATCCAAGTAGGAGCATCCTTTCAGAGAAAATCGTAGAAAAACAGCGGAAGCCCGGAATGCGGCCCGAAAGGGACCAAACTCCGATCGGACGACCAGTTTACGATTTTCTAAAGGGATAGATGCGACGGTTACAATTATCTTCGCATGACAAGATAAATGATAAACTTCCGAAAAGATAAATGTCAACTTTCCGAAAAGATAAATGTCAACTTTCCCGATAAACACGAAAGCCGACGAAAATGGAAAAAGTCCAGCCCACGGCAGACTCAGCCCACAAGGATAGACCGTCATATGGGAGTATATAAGCAATGCTAGGAGCAGAGGAAGGGGGATCCGAAATCAGAGAGAAGAAACCACTCCAGAGCAATTTAGAACTTAGGCGCTTATTTCCTTTTTAGCGAGCTGCGACTCAACTAGGTTAGATCTAGGTTTCGAGACTAGCGACGATCGACAGCTCTTCGGCCGAGATCTCGACCTGTTGTCCAAACGTTCTCCGCAGATTCGGAAATAAGATTCTTTCTTTTTGCTCTATTTATTTTACGCATTTATTCTCGAATTAGACTTGTTTTAACTTTGTCGTGCGTGGCCCAGCAGATAGCCGGGATCCTCGGGGAAAACTAGGTCAACTTAGTTTTCCTACGTTTTAACTTAACTAAAATCGACAGTGCGAATTTCGGTTCCCACAGTTTGGCGCTAGAAGGAGGGGGATTCACGGCTTTATCTTTCTCGCAACTACGCACGCCCAGTTAAGCATGTCTGTTGACGCGGAAAAAGACAAGCAAACACACGACGGACCAGCCGTCGATGTCAACGCTGAGAAGACTCCTGACGGAAACGTATCGACGGTCACTGCCGAGGCAAACACCGCGATGCTGGACCAGATGAAGGAACTGTTCGCCACCGCCCAGAAACGGTCGGAAGAACAGGAGAAACTAATGGCTTCACTCGCTAAACAGGTCAATACCTTAACAGCGAAAAGCAAACTCCCGCGCGGATCCACCAAGGTGAGGCGTGTCAGGAGGCTGGACTTCGGACCTTCCGAAGACCAAGAAAAAGATGCCCCCGAGAAAATCCCGGAACTCGTCCCTGACGATACCACTCCGACGGGGCAGAAGAAAACGACGGGCAAACCTTCACCTCCCGCAAGGGACAACGAAAGGAGACGACGTCGAAAGAATCAATCTGGATGTCAGCGATCAATCGGATCCGTCCGACGAAGACGCCGACATCCACCACAGAAGGACCGAAGTCAGTCAGCTCGACTGGCGGCAGCCTTCGAAAAACCCATGACAGAAGAGGAAGAAGACCTCTACTGGTCAGAGCAAGAAAGGCTGGCTGAGGACAAATCGGGCCTATCGCCGCCAGCGTAGACAGAAGAGCGCAAACGGCACCAGCGAGATTCACGATCTGCGTGAGTACATCGCCAAAACTGCAGCCGAGGTGAAAGCGGTAAAATCGCAGATTCACCACGCGACCAGCACTGCCCCGAGATCGACCTGCTCCTCGAGGAGTCGAGAAAAACCCCGTTCACCTCTCGAATCACGGAGGCGCGAGTCTCGGATCCTGGGAAAATAAAGCTTCCCACCTACGATGGAACCACAGATCCAAAGGCACATCTGCAGTCTTTCCAGATTGCAATGGCAAGGTCTAAACTTCCGGAGCGGGAAAAGGATGTCGGCTGCTGTCTCCTGTTCGTCGAGAACCTCAGAGGTGCTGCGCTCGAATGGTTCTCACACTTGAAAAGAAACTCCATCGGAAGTTTCCGCCAGCTTGCTTCAGCTTTTCTGAAGCAATTCTCCATGTTCATGGACAGGGAAACTTCCGACGTGGACCTTTGGAGCCTAATTCAAAGGAAGACGAACCGCTCCGCGACTACATAAAGAGGTTCAAACTCGTGATGTCCAGGGTAACAGGCCTCAGCGATAGAGTCGCCATCGACGCCCTGAGGAAGAACCTCTGGTACAAGTCGAAATTCCGAAAGTGGATTTCTCTGGAAAGGCCACGCACCATCCAAGATACCTCCACAAGGCAACGGATTTCATCATCATGGAAGAAGAGATGAAAATCCTAGCGCAAAAGCATGGACCGCCGAAAGCGTCCGGCAAGAAGAAAACCTCTCGTAACGACAAGTACGTCCATCACGAGGGGGAAGACGTCCAAGGCGAACATAATTACGCCGTTAATTCCGAGCAAGGAAGGACCTCCGGAAACACCTGGACGCGGAACTCGTACAAGGACAATTCCAGCTGCGAGTTCCATCAGACGAGAGGTCACTCCACCGCCAACTGCAAAGTCCTCGGCGCTAGACTCATTATGAAGCTGCTCGACGGCAAACTAGCAACGGTCAAGAGCATGAAAGACCTGATCCTAGATTCTGACCGTCCGCCGAGGACCGACGAGCCAATCCCAATAACGCTCCTGGAACTCAATCGGGCGAAAAACGCGAACGGAGACAAGACGGCGAAGGAAAAACAAACAACCGCCAAAGGATCAACATGGTCATCGGAGGATCGCATTTTTACCAGGACTCTGTGTCGTCGATCAAAGCCTACGGACGGAAGGCCGAGACAAGCCCCGGATGGTGTCCGGAGGACGACGTTCCAGTCACGCAATCACCTTCGAGGAACAGGATACGACCGGACTCGATAAACCCCACTACGATCCTCTGGTCATCGACTTGGTGATTCAAGATCTCGAAGTCGGCCGCATCCTCATCGACACAGGAAGCACGGTCAATATCATGTTCCGCGACACTCTGCAGAGGATGAACATACCCCTCGGAGAAGTCATCCCAGAGCCAAGACCACTAACTGGATTCTCGGGGCGTCACATCCATGACCCTCGGAAAAATCAGACTCCCGTCATGGCTAAAGAAGTCACGAAGATCGTCGAATTCGCGGTAGTGGATAACCCGGCTATCTATAACGCCAATAATGGGAACTCCTTGGATAAATGCATGAAGGCAGTCCCGTCCACTTACCATCTCGGCGTCAAATTTCCACACCCAACTGGAACAGCGGTAAATCTGGGGAAGCCAAAAACAGTCGCGACTCTGCTTCCTAGCCGAACATAACTTCGCAGCAATCGGAACGCCCCAGTAGCTAACCCGAAGGCGAACCAAGAAGAACCTGAGTACCTCCGAGAACTCAGCAAAAAGCAACTCGGATTTGTCCGAACAGGCCACAAACTCAGGATACGGGAAAAATCCTCGAGTCCGTCGCCGAAAAACGGATGATCCAACTCCCGACGCGACCGCCGACTTAGCTGAAACAGTCAGGGCGCCAGAAATCGTGGAGTAATAACAACCGTGATAAAACAGCAACTACGAGATGGCTTGATCCTCGCAAGAAGGTACGTAGGCAGCTCGTCGCAACCCGACGAGTTCAGCTATCCCCCTCGCCAAAAGGGGGGGGGAGATGGAAACGGATATCCTTGTACTCCCGCAAAAACACTTTTCGCATGTAGTCTACATATAAATAAAAAATCCTTTTGATTCAAATGCTTACTCAACGCATAAACATAAGGAAACGAAAATCATATCTTAAGGAACGCGAGACGTCGTTAGTTCCAAAAGGTCTCGATTCTCCATTCTCCTCCAAACAGTCCATCCGCGACTCTAAAAACTCCACTAAACAGTCCATCCGCGACTCTAAAAACCATTTCCGTCGATTGGCCCCGACGGAAAAATACAGAAAACGTTTCACTCAATCAAATTCGTAGTCCGGCTT
>NW_026616575.1:0-23598 GCF_000801105.2 Raphanus sativus | reverse complement strand
TCTTTAGATACCTTAGAATCCTCTCAACCATGCCCCAATGATGAATTTTTGGTGCTTGCATCTGCTGGCTCACTTGGTTCCACGGCAAAAGCATATATCTGGCCTTGTTGATGGTTAGATAGATGAGTTTTCCCACCATTCTTCTGTATCTCTTGACATCTTCAAATGGCTTATCCTCAAACTCCCCCTTGCGTAGCAGTTTGTACCCATCTTCCAATGGAGTCTTTGCTTTCTTTTGTACCTAGATCACCTGCCTCACTCAACATATCAAGTGTGTACTTTCTCTGGTTTAAGAATAGCCCCTCTTTAGATCGGCATATCTCAATCCCTAGAAAGTACTTTAGTTCACCCAAGTCTTTGATATCAAATGAGGATTTAAGAAAAGCCTTAGTTAAGATGACACCATCTTTATCACTGCCTGTAATGATAATGTCATCCACATATATCAGGATGACTATGATGCCTTGTTCCGTGGTCAGTGTAAACAGAGTGTGATCAGCTTCAGACTTGTTGAAACCTCTTCCATTGAGTGTTGTGCTGAGCTTGTGGTACCAGGCTCTTGGAGATTGCTTTAACCCATAGATTACTTTCCTTAGCCTGAGAACATTTCCTGGTTGTACAAGATCTTCCATACCAGGAGGTGGTCTCATATAAACTTCATCTTCTAGTTCACCTTGTAGGAAAGCATTCTTGACATCCATCTGCCATAGATCCCACTCTAGGTTCACTGCCAGTGAGAGAACCACTCTGATCGTGTGTAGCTTTGCCACTGGTGCAAAGGTATAAAAGTAATCCTCTCCATAGACCTGAGTGTAGCCTCGTGCTACAAGTCTTGTCTTTCTCCTTTCTGGCTTTCCATTCGCTTGATACTTGATGGTAAAGAGAAGTCTGCTTGTTACTTCCTTCTTGCCTTTGGGGAGTTTGGTCTCATACCATGTGCCATTTTTGATCATAGCCCCAACCTCATCTCCAACTGACTCGCGCCACTCATCCAATGCCATAGCTTCTTCATAAGACCTTGGGATGTATTCTTCATCTAAGCTGATCATGAAAGCTTGATGCTCCACTGGATACTGAGCTAGAGAACACACCGCTTAGGTTGGATGGGCTACTGCTTGATTGTTGAAATACACTCTTGTATTTGTCCAGTTTGAGGCTGGTCGTCTCTCCCTTGTGCTTCTCCTAAGCATTGGTTGAGCTACCTATTCCTCTTCCACACTCTGGTTCTCTACCATGTGTTCCTCAACTTGTTGCTCCTCATCTGGTGTATTTGCATTTCCATCCTGATCATGAACCTGATCACTGTGTGGTGATGCTTCTTGATTCCCCCCTTCAGGATTAGGATGGGAATCCTCACTTGCCGGAGTAACCTCTTCACTCACAGCTACTGGAGGTTGATTCCCAGCTCCAGTACTTCCATTTTCAGAACCACCAGCTCCATCACTTTGATTTTGACTCGGCTGAGGCATATGGATGCCAAGAGACTCCATAATTCTTCTCAAATTGTTTGCCCTATCAGTGGATGATTGAGAGAGGTCCTTGAGCTCATCCCAACTCTTCTCCTCATAAAACCCTCTTGATTCCACAAACTTGACATCTCTTGAAACATGAACCCTTCTCATGTTGGGATCATAGCATTTGTAGCCTTTCTGAGTAGTAGAGTAGCCAATGAATACAGCCTTAGTGCTTCTTGCCTCTAGTTTGTTCCGCTGCATACCTGGCTGTAACACATAACACAAGCACCCAAATACACGCAAGTGATCAAGAGAGGGTTTCTTGTTGTTCAATACCTCATATGGAGTGAGGTCATCCAGTACTCTTGTTGGGGTTCTATTGATGAGGTAACATGCTGTCATAACTGCATCACTCCAGAAACGTTTGGGCACGTTGGTATAGAACATCATACACCTTGCCACTTCCATCAAATGTCTATTCTTCCTCTCAGCTACACCATTTTGTTGTGGTGTATAAGGGCAACTTGTTTGATGGATG
Source organism: Raphanus sativus (assembly GCF_000801105.2). Lineage (NCBI taxonomy): Eukaryota > Viridiplantae > Streptophyta > Magnoliopsida > Brassicales > Brassicaceae > Raphanus > Raphanus sativus. The sequence continues at coordinate 21,606 of NW_026616575.1, read as the reverse complement.
ATGCCGTGTTTAGCAAGGTGGTTTTTGAATGCATTACTTGTGTATTCTCCTCCATTATCTGACCTGAATACTGTGATCTTAACATTGAACTGGTTAGTTATATAGTTTTGAAAATTTATGAAAGCATCTAGCACCCTATCTTTGGTTTGAATCATAGTTAGCCAAGTATATTTCGATTTTTGACTTGCCTTGCCTTTTACTCCACGTTAGGTTATGCACTGGTGCCTTGCACAGCAAGAGTTGTACGGATATGCTTGTATTTCAAGTAATCTCGGATCTGCTTCTACTTCATGTATCTCCAGCTCCTCTCTCTTTCTGATTTATTTATATCCTTTGTCAATACTCCCCCTCAAGCTTAACCATATAGTATGGTTAAGATTGGAACCCATGAACACATCCCTCATTAAAACCTTTATGTGAAAAACCCAATGGGATAAATCACATAAAGGAAAAAGAGTAGATGCTCCATGGTATAAGGGGATCATTATCTAGCCAAGTCTATGAGTCCCAATCTCGGATGGATGAACTCACAGACCTTGGTGCTTGCTCCTTTGGTGAAGATGTCTGCTAGCTGGTCTTCACTTCTAGTGTAGCAAGGTAGGATGATCTTCTGCTCCACTGCTTGTCTAACCTTGTGACAATCCACCTCAATATGCTTTGTCCTCTCATGAAACACTGAGTTTGAAGCTATATGGATGGCTGCCTGGTTGTCACAGTGCATTGTGATTGGTGTTGTTGTCTCTATGCCTAAGTCTCTTAGCAAGTTTCTGATCCAAATGAGTTCACTGGTCAGCTTCCTCATTGCTCTATATTCTGCTTCAGCACTTGAACATGATACCACCTTCTGCTTCTTGCTTTTCCAAGTAACCAGATTGCCTCCTATAAAGGTGAAATAGCCTGTAGTAGACCTCCTGTCCACTCTATCACCAGCCCAATATGCTGTTGACATGAATAAAATAAAGATACAATGCTATGGAGAAGAAGTGCAAGACAAGACACGCATGAGAGAGTCAAGAGAATGGTCTTAGAGTAACTTGTGAAGTCTAAGCCTAGCGTGGCTTGCAAGACAAGGATAAGACCTTGACACATTGATTTGAATATACTAGAAGAGTGAAGAATGTCGACACAAAGAGAAGAGAGACGTTGGAGAAGAGTCACGGGTTGGTTAAGGAAGATCAGAGCAGAGTGGACCGTTAGGAGCTGTCGCTTTCTCTCCAGCTGAACGAGCCTGATCGATCTGAACACTCTCCCATTTGTTTATTCTTTATTGTACTTCCTCTCAGTTGTTTATTGTATCTCTCATTGCAACTTGCAAGCTTGTAGTGTCTTTAAATAGCATGTAACCTATGATGAATGAAGGCAAGGAAACGAATTCCTCTTTTTTGTCTTTCTCTTCTCGCAAAACATCTCTCTCTCTAAGTCTCACAATGTCTCTCATCTAGATCACTAAATCCTTACATTCTTTCATGGTATCAGAGCACTAAAAGCTCTTGGAACCAATTCTCTTATTCTCTTTACTTATCTTTCCGCAAACTCTGAATTTTTCTTTTCTATTTTTGGCAAAGTTCTTGGCGTTCTTCACTTGTTCTTCATTTCCAGCTTGAAAAGTTGCCAAAAATGGAAACCCACTAAAAATTGGTGTCTATTCCAGTGACTCTAAAAGGTCCTAACTACTTACTATGGTCGAGACTTGCAAAGACAGCACTAGGAGGTAGAGGCCTTTGGGAGTGCGTGGAGGGCAAGGACACAAACAAGACTGTCCTAGGAGAGGATGGCAAAGAAGAGGCTAGTGCAGCTGAAGGTGATAGAAAGAAAGGTGAGGAGGACCTCATGGTGCTTTCCATCATCCAAAACAGCCTAGATGCGCCCATCTTGGAGGCTTACTCCTACTGTGAAACCTCCAAAGAACTTTGGGAAACACTTAAGAAAGTGTATGGTAACATCTCTAACATCAGCAGGGTGTTTGAAGTCAAGAGGGCTATCAACACTCTCACCCAAGAGGACACTGACTTCTCTGCTCACTTTGGGAAGTTTAGGTCCTTATGGGCTGAGATGGAGATGCTCAGGCCATCCAGTGTTGATCCTGAAGTGATTAATGAGAGAAAAGAACAAGATAAGGTGTTTGCCTTGCTCTTTACTCTCAACCCAGTGTATGGTGATCTTATTAAGCACATCTTGAGGAGTGACAAGCTCCCATCTCTAGAGGAGTTGTGCGCTCAGATACAAAAGGAGCAAGGATCAGTGGGGCTCTCTGGAGGAAAGGGAGAGCTCATCCTAGCAAACAAAGCTGATGGTGTAGAGGCTCCGGTTGAAGGCGCAGCAAACAAAGGGCACTACAAACCTGGAGACAAGAAGGTGTGGGAGTGTGACCACTGCAAGAAGAAAGGTCATGGGAGAGACAAGTGCTGGATTCTCCACCCACACCTCAAGCCTCAGAAGTTCCGAACTGATGCAAGAGCCAACTTCTCTGGTGATGTAGGAGAGACCTCTACCCCTATGCGCGCCAAGGCTACTAGTGATGGAGCACAAAATGAGAATGTCAAGAAGTGTGACATTGAAGCTCTCATCAAAGCCTTAAGGGAGTCTGTTAAAACACTTGGTTATTCTCCAAATGCATCATATAGATTGTCTAGTGCTCCGCATGCTCTTACAACAAAAATGAATGCATCTAGTAGTATCAAACCTTTGATAATAGACTCAGGCGCCTCTCATCATATGATTAGTAATGCTGAGTTAATTGAGAACATTAAACCTGTTTTAGGACATGTTAAAATTGCTAATGGTGATAGAATTCCCATTCAGAGTGAAGGAACCATTAAATTGTTTGATAGAGATACCAAAGCATTTTATATGCCATCTTTTGCATCAAATTTACTTTCAGTCAAAAGAGTTGCTACTGATTTAAATTGCAATGTAATATTCAGTCCTAATGAGGTTATGTTTCAGGATATTGAGACTCTTAAGTTGATTGGCAAAGGTGTTACAAAGGAGGACTTGTACCTACTTGAAGACATCAAGACCAGTTCAAATTTATCTGCTTTTAGTTCAATTCCTGTCTTAGCTAATGATGTATTGTGGCATGCTAGATTAGGTCATCCCCATTCTCATGCCTTGAACATTTTATTACCTAATGTATTGTTTAAAAATGATGGCTGTGAAGCTTGTATCCTTGGTAAAAATTGCAAAACTGTCTTCCCAAAGTCATCTACCATCTATGAAAATTGCTTTGATCTCATACATTCTGATGTCTGGACTGCACCATGCATATCTAGAGAGAATCATAAGTACTTTGTCACTTTTATTGATCAAAAATCCAAGTATACTTGGCTGACTATGATTCAAACTAAAGATAGGGTTCTTGATGCTTTTATTAATTTCCAGAACTACATAACTAATCATTTCAATGTTAAGATCAAAGTATTCAGGTCAGATAATGGAGGAGAATATACAAGCAAAGCATTCAAAAGTCATCTAGCCAAACATGGGATCATTCACCAAACTAGCTGCCCATACACCCCACAGCAAAATGGAGTTGCTGAGAGGAAGAACAGGCACCTAATGGAGGTGGCGAGATCCATGATGTTCTATACCAACATGCCTAAACGATTCTGGAGTGATGCAGTGATGACTGCATGCTATCTCATCAATCGGACCCCTACAAGAGTGCTTGAAGACTCCACACCAAATGAGGTATTGAACAAAAGAAAACCATCCATTGATTACTTACGTGTCTTTGGGTGTTTGTGTTTTGTATTAAGGCTAGGTGAGCACATAAACAAGCTAGAGGCAAGAAGTATCAAGGCAGTGTTCATTGGCTATTCCAATACCCAAAAAGGATAGAAGTGCTATGTACCAGAGACTAGGAGAGTCATGGTGTCCAGGGATGTGAAGTTTGTTGAATCAAGAGGCTACTTTGAGGAGAAAGATTGGTAGAATCTCAAAGACTTATCTCAAGAAGCCTCAGATAGAGCAATGAACCTGAAGCATATTATGGAGAGTCTTGGCATCAATATGAGCCACACCTCAAGGAACGTGAGTAAGGGATCAGCACCAGTGATTCTTGAGGGTGAACAAGTTCTTCATCCTAATCCTGAAGGGGGGAATCAAGAGGGTTCTCACACTGGTCAAGAGGGATCAGATGAAGCAAGAGAGGTTCAAGAGGGAACACACACTGATCAAGCGCAAGAGGTTCATGATCAGGATGAAAACAATCAAGGTGTGTCATCAGTACAAGAGCAAGAGGCTGTACCTGATGAAGTTGAAAGTGTAGAAGAAGTCCAGCCGCTTAGGAGAAGCACAAGGGTCAGGAATCAACCATCAAACTGGAGCAAGACAAGGGTATATTTCAACAGCCAAGCAGTTGCTCATCCAGCTCAAGCAACATGCTCTCTAGCTCAATACCCTATGGATCATCAAGTGTTCATTACCAATATTGATGAGGCTTACATACCAAGGTCATATGAGGAGGCTATGGCAATCAAGGAATGGAGAGACTCAGTAGAAGATGAGATGGGGGCTATGGAAAAGAATGGAACCTATTTTGAAAGTGAGCTTCCCAAAGGCAAGAAGGCAGTGACCAGCATGCTTCTGTTCACAATCAAGTATCTAGCTAATGGGAAACCTGAAAGGAAGAAGACCAGGCTAGTAGCAAGAGGCTACACCCAAGTGTATGGTGAGGATTATCTAGAAACGCTTGCTCCAGTAGCAAAGTTACAGACCATAAGGGTTGTGCTCTCTCTTGCTGTGAATTTGGAATGGGATCTTTGGATGTCAAGAATGCATTCTTACAAGGAGAGCTAGAAGATGAAGTATACATGCGCCCACCACCTGGAATGGAAAGCATGGTCAAGCCTGGCAATGTTTTGAGACTGAGGAAAGCAATATATGGTCTAAAGCAATCCCCAAGAGCCTGGTATCACAAGCTGAGCTCAACACTGAATGGAAGGGGCTTTAGAAAATCTGAAGCCGACCACACCTTGTTCACTCTGACCAGCAAGCAAGGGATCATTGTTATACTCATCTATGTAGATGATATAATCATCACAGGCAGTAACAAAGAAGGGATCAACTCAACCAAAGCTTTCTTTAAAGCAACATTTGACATCAAGGACTTGGGAGAGCTCAAGTATTTCCTAGGGATTGAGATTTGCAGATCCAAGGAAGGGTTGTTCCTGTCTCAAAGAAAATACACTCTGGATTTGTTAAAAGAAGCTGGTGATCTTGGCGGTAGAGCTGCTAAAACACCACTAGAAAATGGATACAAGGTGATGCGTGAGGGGGAGATTGAAGACAAGGCATATGGAGATGTAAAGCACTATAGAAGAATGGTGGGGAAGCTGATATATCTCACTATCACAAGACCTGATGTGTGCTTTGCAGTCAACCAGGTGAGCCAGCATATGCAAGCTCCCAAGATGCATCATTGGAACATGGTGGAGAGGATACTGAGGTATCTAAGAGAGGCGCCAGGACAAGGAATATGGATGGGGTGCAACAAGAGTACTGAGATAGTTGGGTATTGTGATGCTGATTGGGCTGGTGATAGGGTTGATAGGAGATCAACTACTGGTTATTGCACATTTATTGGAGGCAACTTGGTGACTTGGAAGAGCAAGAAGCAGAAGGTGGTTTCATGTTCAAGTGCTGAGGCAGAGTATAGAGCCATGAGAAAGCTCACAAGTGAGCTGATTTGGATCAAGGGACTGCTTAAGGACTTGGGAGTTGAGACTACCTCGCCAATCACTATGCATTGTGATAACCAGGCGGCTATACACATTGCTAGCAACTCAGTCTTCCATGAAAGAACCAAACACAATGAAGTAGACTGCCACAAGGTTAGACAAGCAGTAGAGCAGAAAGTAATTCTACCTTGCAACACAAGAAGTGAGGAGCAACTAGCTGATATCTTCACAAAGGCAGCAAGCACTAAGGTCTGTGAGTTCATCCATCCAAGGTTAGGACTCATAGACCTCTCATGTCACTGATCTCTCCTCCATGAAGTGATCTACTCTTTTTCCTTGACTTGGTTTTTGTCCCATTGGGTTTTACCAAGGGATTGCTTCATGGCTTCCAAGCTTGACTTGTTCCATATGGTCAAGCTTGAGGGGGAGTGTTGACATGAAGAAAATAAAGATACAATGCTATGGAGAAGAAGTGCAAGACAAGACATGCATGAGAGAGTCAAGAGAATGGTCTTAGAGTAACTTGTGAAGTCTAAGCCTAGCGTGGCTTGCAAGACAAGGATAAGACCTTGACACATTGATTTGAATATACTAGAAGAGTGAAGAATGTCGACACAAAGAGAAGAGAGACGTTGGAGAAGAGTCACGGGTTGGTTAAGGAAGATCAGAGCAGAGTGGACCGTTAGGAGCTGTCGCTTTCTCTCCATCTGAACGAGCATGATCGACCTGAACACTCTCCCATTTGTTTATTCTTTATTGTACTTCCTCTCAATTGTTTATTGTATCTCTCATTGCAACTTGCAAGCTTGTAGTGTCTTTAAATAGCTTGTAACCTATGATGAATGAAGGCAAGGAAATGAATTCCTCTTTTCTGTCTTTCTCTTCTCGCAAACCATCTCTCTCCCTAAGTCTCACAATGTCTATCATCTAGATCACTAAATCCTTACATTCTTTCATCTGCATCACAATATCCCACAATCTCTGTACTCTTGTTGCATCCCATCCATACACCTTGACCAGGAGCTTCCCTTAGATATCTCATGATCCTCTCCACCATCTTCTAGTGATGAACTTTTGGAGTTTGCATATGCTGACTGACTTGGTTTACAGCAAAACAGATGTCTGGTCTTGTGATGGTAAGGTAGATCAGCTTCCCCACCATTCTTCTATAGAGTTTGAAGTCGCCAAAAAGGGTATCTTCAATCTCCCCCTCACGCAAGACTTTGTAACATTCTTCAAGTGGTGTCTTAGCTATTCTAGCTCCAAGCTCTCCTGCCTCATTTAAAAGATCAAGTGTGTACTTTCTTTGAGATAAGAATAGCCCCTCCTTAGAGCGGCATATCTCAATCCCTAGAAAGTACTTTAGCTCACCCAAATCTTTAATATCAAAGCTAGACTTAAGAAAAGCTTTAGTAGAGATGATACCTTCCTTGTTGCTTCCTGTGATGATGATATCATCTACATAGATGTTACAGGCTGGGAAGCTGGTCGATGGGCTAGATGGTCGATGGGTCGATCTTATCGGTTAAGATGGAGATCAGATGGGAAAGTGATGAAGATGGCCGACTTGCTGTCCTTTTCTGTTCAATCTATCCTGAAATAAAAGGGAAAACAATGAGCTTATGAATAACTAAAATAAGAACAGAAACTAAAAGATAAAGATAGGATGGAATGGTTTGATGGATTGAAGATAGATGATGGATGATGGAGATGGATAGATGATGATTGACTCTCTCAATCCTTGGGTTTGATTGACTCTCTCAATATGGATTAACACTGGCTGATGAATCTCACAACAACCTATGCTAAACGAATCAATAGGACAACAAAGAATCACACTTTGAATCCTAAAGACAATCGATTTTATTCAAAGACAAACTTTGATAAAAACTAAACAAACTTTTATAAATTCTTAAGATCGAGGGTGATTACAAATGAAGGACTAAGAGAGCTTATATAATGCTCAGAAAGAACTAAACAAAATGTTCATCAAGTTAAAAGAAAGGAAACAAATCTTCAAAGACAAGAAATATCGGAAACTAGCCGTTGGAGTGATTGTGGGGATTTGCAAAGGGGGAGCTTGAATAATCTTGAACCTGGACGGTTTCAAGGGATAACTGAGCTTCCTGGGAATCTTCTTTACTGCTTGGAAGGAGCTGATCACGTCCAGAAATGAATGGTAAAAGAGCTGTTGGAGTTTAAATCCTTGAAACCCCAAATAAGGCAAGTGTGGCCATAAATAGATCCTCCTGATCCAATGCTTGCTGGTGTATGGTGAAATGGTGGAATGATCTTCTGGATGGTTGGATATGTACTCTGGATGTATCTGATCAAGTGGGAACTCTCCTGGTCGCCATAACTTGGTTTGACTAAGATTGAACCGGTGAGACTCCAAATCAGGCAAGTGCAGAACTGGTTTGTCCGGTTTTGGAAAATTGATTGCATCTTGGTTTTTACTGAACCAATTCTCTTGATTTCGGGCTTCCTGGAAATATAAGAAACTCTTCTTCAAGCCCATGATTGATTCAGGAGAAGGCCGCTTCATGGCTGGACTGAAATCCACTTCTAAGGGCTGATACTTGCAACTGGATGGGCTGGAGAAACTACAGATTGTAAAATCCATAACTTCTTGATCCGTGAAGCTTTTCTTGAAATTCAAAGTCGCAGAGATTCCTTGATGAGTTAGACTTCTTTTAAAATTGGTTTCATGAGAAAACTCCTTCTGATGGTCGAGATAGCCTTCTTTTACTGAACCTCTATCGCTGGTGGCTCCAAGGTGGTCGGTTTGGTTAGCTTGGTTGAACTCTGGTTCGACCACTGATTTGATGGCCGCATCATACCCTCTCCCTTGAAAAAGTTTCGACCTCGAAACTGGATAACCTGTTGCACCAAGATAGAGCAAGTCAGGTTTCATCCTCTTTTGAGATTCTAGGGCCTTACCTTGATATTTGATCGGTTTGATCTTTGATGGCACATCTGGTGGCTCTCCTTTGAGTAGGAACGACAAGAATACTCCTCTGCTGTGATCTGGCTTTCTGGTGGATGGTGCAGGACCTGGAGGGTCGTCTGGAATCAAGAAGTTGCTGGTGGTAACTTCTTGTTTTACTTTAGCATCTAAACACCTTGAAATCTCCTTGTGTTGATCATCCATGTGATTAGTGACTTCTGTTCCTGAAATAAATTCAAAACTTTTGCCAGGAAACAAGTGCATTATATCTGGGTTTATAAAATTATAAATAGAAAAATTTAAATTCAGATTTACCCAAAATAGTTTCAGATAGTTGAAGAATGATTTGCTCTTTGGCAGCATGTGTGCTTTGGATGGTTCTTGCAACTTCTTCAACGTTTTGTGGACAAGTCAGGTGCTGTCCTTGGCTTTCTTTCAACCTCTCAGAAATGTTAGGTTGTCCATCTTCTTGCTTTATACCTGGATCAAAACTCTTTGGCAAAGACAAGTGCATAAATCCAGAATTTGAAAGTTCTAAAGGAACAATACTATCACTTGTTTTACTTTGCTCTGGTTTCAACTCCAATGATGTGCATCCTAATAATTTTCTAAATGGACAATTTACAGCAAAGTGGCCCCTCTTATGACATCTATAACATGTCTGAATTTTAATATTTTTAAAATTAGAGGACTTACTTTGATTTGATGATGCCGGTAGCTTTTGCAAACCTTTTGCCATAGCTTCATCCTTAGCTTGGGGCTCTCTTTTCTCAAGAGCTATTTCGGCCTTGTTTCTCCCTGGTTGTAAAGTTCCGCTTGAGGATGGAAATGTTTCTGGTACCTTTATCAACTGGAGTGAACTTAGCTGTGAACCCTCTTGCTTCTTGACAGTCTTCTTCTCTACAGCCGGTTTCATCTTTTGTAGACTGTGATGCTGGTTAGCTTGCTTGCTATCAGGCTTAGAGCTTATGGTTGAGGTGTGAGGACAGGCTGCGTGGGTTAGGATCATGGGCAGCTCATGTTCTGTACCTTTCTTCACAAATTCCTCAAGCATCTCGAATTTGAAACTCTCCCAAGTATGATCTGGATCACCACAATACCAAATATCGTACTTCTCTTCTTCCCACCAAGCAAGAGCAGGACCAGTGAGTGTCTTAGTAGCATAAGACAGCTTCTCCTCTTCTGGGACGTGGTGACTCTGGAATAAGGTTTCCATGGCGTCCTCCCACTTCAGGTAAGCTTCTTCTCTTTGGCCATAACCTGAAAAGTACATGGAGTGTGCTTCAAGATCAGTAACATTTCTTCCGGCCTCACTTTCAACTTCTTCCTCTTCAGGCACGCCTAGGTCATCTCCAAGGGTGTCAGTCTCATGACTGGGTTGCCTGGTTTCATCATCACTGATTTGAGAATCAGTTTCCTCATACCATGAACCAAAATTTCGGTAAGACTGCATAGACAACGCTTGTTTTTCCTCAAGACCAGAGAATAGCTCTTCAGACCATGATCCTTCTTCTATGTCTTGATCAGTATTAGGACTCTGGTTTGACTCCTCACGCCTTGAGTTGTCACCAAAGGTATTTTCTGGTTTAGCCTCTTGATTCAAGGTCTCTTCTTCTTCATCATCAGTTTCTCCTAAACTGACATGAGAGCTGGTGTCTTCACACCACTGCCTGGTCTCTTGGACAGTATCAAGATGGGTTTTATCCTCCCATGAACCCTCTTTGACGTCCAGTTGGAACTGAGTATCTTCATCAGCTTCATGATCCCAATCTTCTGATTTTTTTAGACTATTTTCAGCTTCAGCCTCTTCTTGCCATAAATCACTCTCATAACCTTCTTCTGTGTCAGATTCTTTTCTTGACCAGTCAGTGGAGTGGGGATCATCTTGGTAAGGATCTGGTGGTTCTGGTTCAGGATCATCTCCATAGGGTTCTTCATCAGAATCTGTGTTGGAACAATCAGACCATTGATTATCTCCATAACTACTTTCTTCATCAAACATGGATTGCTCTTCTGCCCAAGAATCATCTTCCTCATCCATGGTACCTGAGAAGAATAAAAGCAAAGTAGTTAAGTGCTTTTAAAGGCTGTGGTCGAATTTTCCTTTATGCAAACAAAATAACAAAATTGCTTTTGGACTGATTTTCTTAAAACTATGATGCAAGAAAATATTTTTATTTTGGTTTTTGAATGCAACAATGAGATGCACGAAATAAATCAGAATATTATGATATATGCAAGCAAGAATTTAACAAAAATGGCAAGTAGCAAATGCAATGACAATATATATTTTTTTTTGAATTTTCTTGGTATGGAATGCAAATAACCGAAAAAGATAGAAATAATCCTAGAAAATGAATGCAAACAAATCTAAATGATTTTTTTTTTAATGCAACATGATGTGAAAGAAATAAATCAGAGTGATATGTAAATATGCAAAAAAAATATGAACAATAATGCTGAGAAGAAAATGCAATGACAATTTTTTTTTTAAAGTGGAATAAACAGAAAAAGAAACAAGGAAAGAAACTAAATGCAAAAATTTAGATATGGCAATGGGAGCTGGGGAAATGAATGCAAACAACTAGAAAAATATTTCAAATGAATTTTCGTGAATCAAAACACCTAAACTCTTTCTCTCTTTTTTTTTTTTTTAAGAACACAAAATGCAGAAAAAAATGCAAATAACAATTTTTATGGATTTTTTTTTGGTTTTATAAATTGAGAACAAACAAAGAATGAAACAAGAACATGGATAGAGATGGATTGATATCACCTGATATAGGAGTTTTGAGCTCTGATACCAAATGTTACAGGCTGGGAAGCTGGTCGATGGGCTAGATGGTCGATGGGTCGATCTTATCGGTTAAGATGGAGATCAGATGGGAAAGTGATGAAGATGGCCGACTTGCTGTCCTTTTCTGTTCAATCTATCCTGAAATAAAAGGGAAAACAATGAGCTTATGAATAACTAAAATAAGAACAGAAACTAAAAGATAAAGATAGGATGGAATGGTTTGATGGATTGAAGATAGATGATGGATGATGGAGATGGATAGATGATGATTGACTCTCTCAATCCTTGGGTTTGATTGACTCTCTCAATCTGGATTAACACTGGCTGATGAATCTCACAACAACCTATGCTAAACGAATCAATAGGACAACAAAGAATCACACTTTGAATCCTAAAGACAATCGATTTTATTCAAAGACAAACTTTGATAAAAACTAAACAAACTTTTATAAATTCTTAAGATCGAGGGTGATTACAAATGAAGGACTAAGAGAGCTTATATAATGCTAAGAAAGAACTAAACAAAATGTTCATCAAGTAAAAAGAAAGGAAACAAATCTTCAAAGACAAGAAATATCGGAAACTAGCCGTTGGAGTGATTGTGGGGATTTGCAAAGGGGGAGCTTGAATAATCTTGAACCTGGACGGTTTCAAGGGATAACTGAGCTTCCTGGGAATCTTCTTTACTGCTTGGAAGGAGCTGATCACGTCCAGAAATGAATGGTAAAAGAGCTGTTGGAGTTTAAATCCTTGAAACCCCAAATAAGGCAAGTGTGGCCATAAATAGATCCTCCTGATCCAATGCTTGCTGGTGTATGGTGAAATGGTGGAATGATCTTCTGGATGGTTGGATATGTACTCTGGATGTCTCTGATCAAGTGGGAACTCTCCTGGTCGCCATAACTTGGTTTGACTAAGATTGAACCGGTGAGACTCCAAATCAGGCAAGTGCAGAACTGGTTTGTCCGGTTTTGGAAAATTGATTGCATCTTGGTTTTTACTGAACCAATTCTCTTGATTTCGGGCTTCCTGGAAAGATAAGAAACTCTTCTTCAAGCCCATGATTGATTCAGGAGAAGGCCGCTTCATGGCTGGACTGAAATCCACTTCTAAGGGCTGATACTTGCAACTGGATGGGCTGGAGAAACTACAGATTGTAAAATCCGTATCTTCTTGATCCGTGAAGCTTTTATTGAAATTCAAAGTCTCAAAGATTCCTTGATGAGTTAGCCTTCTTTTAAAATTGGTTTCATGAGAAAACTCCTTCTGATGGTCGATATAGCCTTCTTTTACTGAACCTCTATCGCTGGTGGCTCCAAGGTGGTCGGTTTGGTTAGCTTGGTTGAACTCTGGTTCGACCACTGATTTGATGGCCCCATCAATAGATCAGAATCACCACAATTCCTTGCTTGCTTGTGAGGGTGAAGAGAGTGTGATCAGCTTCTGATTTTACAAACCCTCTCCCATTGAGAGTTGTACTCAGCTTGTGGTACCAAGCTCTTGGTGACTGTTTTAATCCATAGATGGCCTTCTTTAATCTTAAAACATTTCCTGGCTTGACCATGTCTTCCATACCAGGAGGTGGTCTCATGTACACCTCATCCTCTAGCTCTCCTTGTAGAAAGGCATTCTTGACATCCATCTGCCATAAAATCCCATTCCAAGTTTACAGCCAAGGAGAGAACAATCCTTATGGTGTGGAGCTTAGCTACTGGTGCAAAAGTATCCAAGTAGTCTTCTCCATAGACTTGGGTGTATCCTCTTGCAACTAGCCTTGTCTTTTTCCTTTCTGGTTTCCCATTTGCTTGGTACTTGATGGTGAAGAGTAGGCGGCTTGTGACTGCTTTCTTTCCTTTAGGCAGCTCAGTCTCATACCAAGTGTCATTCTTGATCATGGCTCCAACTTCATCTCCAACAGACTCTCTCCACTCATCATCCTCCATAGCTTCTTCATAAGTCTTTGGAATGTATTCTTGATCCAGGTTGATGATGAAAGCTACATGCTCTTGAGGATAGCTTGCAAAGGAGCAGGTTGCTTGGATAGGATGAGCCACTGCATTGCTGTTGAAGTATACTCTGGTGTTGCTCCAGTTTGATGGATCTTTTCTCACTCTGGTACTTCTTCTCAATGGTTGAATCTGCTCCTCTATCACTGCTTCTTCCTGTTCCTGCTCACCCTCATACTGATCTCCACTAGACTGATCAGATTCAGCACCATCTTGATCATGGACTGATGTTGAATCATCTTCTGGTGTTGATTCATTCTCATTGCCTCCCTCAGGATCAGGATGGACTGGTTCCAGAATTGGGACTGTTGCTTCAGTAGGAACAGCAGCTGGTGGTGATGGAGTGGTGTTAGGCGCCTCACTGCTGCTAGGCTGAGAGATGCCTAAGCTTTCCAAGATGGTTCTCAGGTTGTTTGCTCTATCAGATGGTCCTTGTGAGAGATCTCTAAGGCTGTCCCAGCTCTTCTCATCATAGTAACCCTTGGATTCTAAAAACTTCACATCCCTTGAGACCATTACTCTTCTTAACTCAGGTATGTAGCACTTGTAGCCTTTCTGTGTATGAGAATATCCAATGAACATGCCCTTGACACTCTTTGCTTCCAGCTTGTTTCTCTGTTCTCCTGGTGTCAAGACATAGCAAACACACCCAAACACACGCAAGTGATCAAGTGGAGGTTTGATTTTGTTTAATACCTGAAAAGGAGAGACATCTTGGAGGACTCTGATTGTTATCCTGTTGATTAAATAGCATGCAGAGACCACAGCATCACCCCAAAATCTCTTAGGGACATTGGTGTGAAACATCATGCTCCTTGCAACCTCCATAAGATGGCGATTTTTCCTCTCAGCCACTCCATTTTGTTGTGGTGTGTAAGGGCAGCCTGTTTGATGTATTATTCCATGTTTTGCTAGGTGTTGTTTGAAAGCATTGCTAGTGTATTCTCCTCCATTATCAGACCTAAAGATTTTTATCTTAGAGTTGAAATGGTTAGTCACATAGTTTTGGAAGTTTAGAAAAGCTTCAAAAACTCTATCTTTACTAGAAATCAATGTGAGCCAAGTAAACTTTGATTTTTATGAATATCACAAAATATTTATGGTTTTCTCTAGATACACAAGGTGCTGTCCAAACATCAGAGTGAACAAGATCAAAACAATTCTCATAAATAGTCATAGATTTAGGAAAAACAGATTTGCAATGTTTACCAAGGATACAAGCCTCACAAGTTTCATTTTTAAAAGACAGATTAGGCAACATAAGACTTAAAGCTCTAGAATGAGGATGACCTAATCTAGCATGCCATAATACATCACTAGTTAAAACAGAAGCATAATTAAAAGCATAAGTAGAATCTGATAACAGCTTGGTGTCTTCAAGTAAATAAAGCTCTCCCTTGCTCACACTTTTTCCCAGCATCTTACTGGTCTTAATATCCTGAAAGCACACATCATTAGGACTAAAAATAACATGGGAATTAAGATCAGTGGTTGCTTTCTTAACAGATAGTAAGTTAGAGGTGAAACTAGGCATATAAAAGGCTTGAGACTCTTTTTCAAACAGTTTCAGATTTCCTACTCCTTCAATAGGTATTCTATCACCATTAGCAATTACTACACTGCCTAGAGCTGGCTTAACATTACTAATTAGATTAACATCCCTAATCATATGATGGGAAGCTCCTGAATCAATAATTAGAGATTTAGCAGGGTGTGATGCATGGTGAATAGAATTTAAAGCATTAACATTAATGTTACCAGAGTTTGCATTGAGTGCTTTGATAAGAGCCTCAATGTCTGACTTGCGGATGAATGCATCATCCTGAGCTGGTGTCATGGCGTGTGAGGAGAAGGATCCACCAGTGTGGGTAGTTGAGACCATAGCCTTCCCATCTGTGGTGTCTTGAGCTCTTGCCTCATGTGCTCTGTTTTGTTGGGGCCTGTTTGTTCAAACTGGCCTGAGGTGAGGATGGAGGAACCAGCAGCTTGTCTTGGAGTGTCCCTCCTTCTTACAATGCTCACAAGTCACAGACTTGTCTCCTCCCCTTCTTGGTTTGAAGTAGGCTTTGTTAGCTGAAGCACTCTCCACCTTCTCAGCCTTGTGCGCCAGTGAGAGCCCTCCTTTTCCACCTCCAAAGAGACCATCTGAGCCTATCTCCTTTTGTAGTCTAGCACATACTTCATCATAGCCTGGAAGCTCCTTGTCTCTTAGTATATGCCTCACCACATCATTGAAGCTTGAGTTAAGTGTGAGAAGCAGTCCAAAGACCTTGTCTTGCTCACGCCTGGCTTCAAGTGTATCAGGGTCATTGGTGCTTGGCCTTAGCATCTCTAGCTCAGACCACAGCTGACTCTACTTCCCAAGATGCTTGGTGAAGTCTCCTTCTTCTTGCTCCAAGTTGTTGATGGCTCTCTTCACTTCAAAGATTCTGGTGAGGTTTGAAGTGTTGCCAAACACCTTGTGCAAGGTATCCCACAGCTGTTTTGTTGTGGTACAGTGTGAATAAGAATCCATTAATGGACCATCAAGTGAGCTTTGCAAGGTAGACAGCACCATGAGATCTTCCTGAGCCCATTTGCCTTCATCTACCACTACAACCTCCTTGCCATCTTCTCCTTGGATGATTTTCTTTGGAGCAGAGTCTGAAGTGACATGCTCCCAACATCCTCTACCTCCAAGGGCTGTCCTGGCCATTCTAGACCAGGTGATGTAGTTTCCTGGTCCCTTGAGTAGACATGGAATTCTCACTGGTCTGTAGTCCTCCATCTTCTCCTTAAGGTTTCAAGTATTTTTTTTCAAGAATTTTCAAGACAGAAACAAGTAAATCTCTCTGAAGTGAGGAAAAACAAGTTTAAAATCAAGATTAACTCTCAAGAAAATTAAATGGAGACAGGAGAGAGTGAGAACAGCCAAGAAAAGAATTTTAAAAATTCCAGAAACTCAAGAACACAGATTTATTATCCACTGGATAAAAGAAATCTGAGATGAGATTTGAGGAAGTAAGAGAGTGAATCAAGAGAGAAAGAAAAAACAGAGTGTATTGCGGAAGGAATTTAGGTTCTCAAGAGCTTAAGCTCTGATACCATGAAAGTAAATGAAGAACAAATGATGAACAAGTGAAGAACAAGTGAGAGAGATAGATGAAATCGTGAGAGAGAGAGAGAGAGAGAGAGAGAGAGATGTTGCAAAGTAAAGAGAGAGTAAAGAAGGATTTGTTTCCTTTTAAGATTAATGTGAGAGAGGTTACAATATTATATAGGCAAGATGCCTGGATACAGAAAGTATTAAACAATTCTAGGCAAGTACTTAAAACAATAAACAAATGTGTTCTGATCAAGGCAAGCCAGGGTTGAGAGAGACAGGTCACAAACGGCTACTCCTTAAGTGTATCATGTGACCTTGCTTATTTTAAACACTCTCTTTTGTCTCTTACAATCTCCAACGGTCTCCTCCTTCTCTGATGTCGACCAAGGTGTTCTCTGACTTGCCTTGCCTTTTACTCCACGTTAGGTTATGCACTGGTGCCTTGCACAGCAAGAGTTGTACGGATATGCTTGTATTTCAAGTAATCTCGGATCTGCTTCTACTTCATGTATCTCCAGCTCCTCTCTCTTTCTGATTTATTTATATCCTTTGTCAATAGATAATGGCATATGTCCGAACAGGCTAATCTGGAATCATCTGGATAAAAGGTGGGATATCTTCTTGCTCACAACACTTATGAGATTTATTCAACTTCCTGGTTATTCTCCACTGATTAGTGGTTCCAAATAAAGCTTCTTAGATCGTGGTTCATCCTGGTTTGATAAGAATCATGAAGATAATGGCATATGTCCGAACAGGCTAATCTGGATTCATCTGTTGACATGAAGAAAATAAAGATACAATGCTATGGAGAAGAAGTGCAAGGCAAGACACGCATGAGAGAGTCAAGAGAATGGTCTTAGAGTAACTTGTGAAGTCTAAGCCTAGCGTGGCTTGCAAGACAAGGATAAGACTGTGGGAACCGAAATTCGCACTGTCGATTTTAGTTAAGTTAAAACGTAGGAAACTAAGTTGACCTAGTTTTCCCCGAGGATCCCGGCTATCTGCTGGGCCACGCACGACAAAGTTAAAACAAGTCTAATTCGAGAATAAATGCGTTAAATGAATAGAGCAAAAAGAAAGAATCTTATTTCCGAATCTGCGGAGAACGTTTGGACAACAGGTCGAGATCTCGGCCACGAGAGCTGTCGATCGTCGCTAGTCTTAGAACCTAGATCTAACCTAGTTGAGTCGCAGCTCGTTAAAAAAGGAAATAAGCGCCTAAGTTCTAAATTGCTCTAGAGTAGTTTCTTTCTTCTGATTTCGGATCCCCCTTCCTCTGCTCCTAGCATTGCTTATATACTCCCATATGACGGTCTATCCTTGGTGGGCTGAGTCTGCCGTGGGCTGGACTTTTTCCATTTTCGTCGGCTTTCGTGTTTATCGGGAAAGTTGACATTTATCTTTTCGGAAAGTTGACATTTATCTTTTCGGAAGTTTATCATTTATCTTGTCATGCGAAGATAATCGTAAACCGTCGCACCTATCCCTTTAGAAAATCGTAAACTGGTCGTCCGATCGGAGTTGGTCCCTTTCGGGCCGTATTCCGGGCTTCCGCTGTTTTTCTACGATTTCTCTGAAAGGATGCTCCTACTTGGATGTCGAGTCTTTCGGAAGATCTTCGATCCATTGCTGAGGTGAAGGGTGTTGTACGATAACCATCACCGTTTTATACGAAGTCTTCCTATCCGTTGACGTCTTAGGGGTTTTCAGAAATCCCGGAGCAGAAAAAAGGAGTTTTATTTATAAGGACTCGGAAAGTCGTGAAATACGGATTTCTGGCGACCCGGAGGCTTGGAACTTATGCACGAAGACTAGCCGTCCGACGACCCGAGCGAGCACGGGGCTAGCCGCCCGGCGACCACGGCCAGCACGGGCGCTAGCCGCCGGCGGCCACGGCCAGCACGGGCTAGCCGCCCGGCGGCCACGGCCAGCACGGGCGCTAGCCGCCGGCGGCCACGGGCAGCACGGGGCTAACCTCCCGGCGGCCACGGCCAGCACGGGCGCTAGCCGCCGGCGGCCACGGCCAGCACGGGGCTAGCCGCCCGGCGGCCACGGCCAGCACGGGCGTCTAGCCGCGGCGGCCACGGCCAGCACGGGGCTAGCCGCCCGGCGGCCACGGGGCTAGCCGCCGGCGGCCACGGCCAGCACGGGCGCTAGCCGCCGGCGGCCACGGCCAGGACGGGGCTAGCCGCCCGGCGGCCACGGCCAACACGGGCGCTAGCCGCCGGCGGCCACGGCCAGCACGGGGCTAGCCGCCCGGCGGCCACGGCCATGTCTGGTGTTGGCTGCTCGGTTCCTTCGGCGCGTTTGCGTTTTTAGTTTTCCGTAGGTTTTTTCCTTGTGTAGAAAATGTTTCTAGCAGTTGATTTCGAGACGATGAATCTCGAACTTAATTTTTTCTTAAGGTTTCTCGATTAACAATTAGTCTCTCGAGGTTGCTTTAACATTTTTCATGTTTTTCCGAGATTTTCGGACATCGATTTCGTCTTGACCGATTTTGACCCCAACAGTTAGCCCCCCAGCTAGTTAGGAGCCGTAGGGTTCGTAGGTCCTAGCTTGCGGTATGGTTCATGAGGAAAGTATGGAGATGAAATCGTGCCGAAGGTCGGGGTAAATAGTAAACCTTTGCCTATAAAGACTTGTGAATTCTTTACCATTCTTACTTCACCCAAGATTCTCAAGTTAATCTCTCTCTTGCAAATTCTCTCTCTGCTTTCAAGAAAAGAATGACTTTAAGATCAAAAACCTCGAGGAGGCAGTCTCACTCGTCCTCGGATAGTTTTCACGCTGAGGAAGAGAATCCGAAGCCCGAGGTTTCAGAGATCAACAGGAGCGCGTACTGCGACGCCGTCTTTGGCACTGATGCTCCCCTTCCCGTGATCCCGATTCCCCGGCGACCTCTGAGGGCGCGTGGAGAAATTGACTCACCGAGCGAAGTATCCCCCGAGTATCTCGAAACTCTTCGAGAGTTTTATGGGGTTCCGGAGGGAGTCGTGTTTCGCATTCCCCGCGGGAATGAGAGTTCGGAGCATCCTCCGTAAGGTACTTTACTTGTTACGAGGCGTTCTTGACGCAATGCCGACTGTGGTTCCCAATCCCTGGGGTCATTGTTCAGGCTCTTGACCGTTTTGGAATCGCAATCAGCCAGCTGAACGTGTCAGCTCTAGAGCTGGCTCGGCGTTGTGATTCTGAGTTACGAGTTAGGGATAGACCTTAGCCCTGCCGATTCGAAGGGTTATGGAACTCCAAGGCGACGAGCATCAATGGAGTTTACTCCATGAAGGCGAGGACCAACTTTTCGGTAATCAATGGAGTCACCTCGCACGCCAAGGATTATGTTGATCGTTTCTTTTTTTGTGAGGATAGACGGAGAGTCTGTTGAGGAAGGCTTTCTCCACCTATTCCCGACGGACTGGTTGTACCAGCGAGGTAAGATTATCGCAATCCCTTTTTAGAATTCGAAAGGCGAGTACTGAACGTGCGTTTTTTTTTTTTTTAGAGAATAGGTGTCTCGCGCATGTTCCTTCCGATCTTTCGGTCAGGAGGGATCTTTTTAGGTCAGGCCTTGTTCCTGGAATTCCTTTACTCTCGACCGGATTCGAGGGGCGGTCGCGCTTCACCGATCACGAGGTGGTACACGTCCCTGCGTCAACGATAGGTCCTACGTTTTTTCCCCTTTAAGGCAGAGGCGGAGACCTCGCAAAGATAAAGGGATCGCTTTTGGGACCTCGTCGGGAGATGGCGCGACGCCGAGATATGATCCTGGCTTTACCTCAGAGAATCGGGATGTTCCTCCCCCGGGTGACTTCTTTGACGAACTCCCTCCGGCGTTTTCCCGTAACAAGTCTTTGGACAACGAGGAGAGGGACAAGGTGACTGCGGAGGGTGCTCGCTTGGTCAACGAGGTTTGTTTTTGAAGCTTGAGTAACTCCACTTTTCTTTTTATTTGACCTCGGCTTCTTTGCAGGCCGTGAGAGTGTGGAATGCATCGATCGATGGGAGTTTCCGCACTGCCCGGCTGGCCCGTTTCAAAGCGGAGGAAACGGAGGGAATTTCGCTAAGTATCGGTTGGAGGTGGAGGAGCAAAATCGCCGGCAAGCCAAGGTCCAGGCTCGAGCCCTCGCTCGCGCGGAAAGGAGCAGACGGAGAAGAGCTGCCGCCGAGATGAACCGAAGGGCCGAAATTTTTTCTACTGAGTTCGAAGCGTACAAAGAGGCTCAGGACTTTGTAGGTGATTTTTGCGAGTGCCGTGGTTCGGTCCGGTACCCTAGCAAGATGCAGCGCGAGGGCTTCTCTCTTCCGGCGAACTTGCCACGATGGATGGCTCGATGAGGATATGTGCCAGCGCCGAATCCTTTGTTCCTCCGATTGAAGGGAGAATTCGAGAACTGTGGAATCCTATCCAAGTCTCGGAGGATACGGCGGATGTAGGCGAGGGTTCAAACGCAGGCGACGGGGTGAGGAGGTCGACCAGCCTGATTCTTCGTTCGGAATATCTTTACCGACTGCTATGCATTTGATTATAATTTATGATAGGCAAGTGTGGCCGTTTGTATGTATGTGTCGCGACCCCTAGGAGGTCGCGTGACTTTATGTTTTTCGGGATCGGACCGTTGGTGGCTTTTCGAATCCCTGTTATAAGTGCTTTTATGAATTATGCGTTTTGATTATACTTTCGTCAAGTGTAGAGGGTTTGAATACGCGTAGTCACTTCGCATTCAATCTCTTTTTTTGTCGCTAGGTCCGTAGGTCACTTTTGTAGCGAACGTTAGGTTGTAAGCGATAAGAGGCAAATTTTGGGATCTCGTATTCTGAATACTTATGCCTATGAGATGTCTTAGATACCAGCAAGGCCGGGTTTAGGGCAAGACCTAGGTCTACTTTCGGACTGAAGCTATGCGATGACAAATCGGCTTTCGTTTTGCTTGTTTTGCGATTTTTGACTGACTCGTACCGGTTCTAGAATCTGCGAAGTGCTTATCGGCTTATATGATTTCGTTTGGGTACGAGTCGAGCTACTTCCTTTACGAAGAGCTAACCAAAATTTTGGATTTTTGTATAGCGCGCTATGATATCCTTGTCGGATG
>NW_026616574.1:0-23599 GCF_000801105.2 Raphanus sativus | reverse complement strand
CAGATTAGCCTGTTCGGACATATGGCAATATCTTCATGATTCTTATCAAACCAGGATGAACCACGATCTAAGAAGCTTTATTTGGAACCACTAATCAGTGAAGAATAACCAGGAAGTTGAATAAATCTCATAGGAGTTGTGTAGTAAGAAGATATCACACTTTCTATCCAGATGATTCCAGATTAGCCTGTTCGGACATATGCCATATCTTCATGATTCTTATCAAACCAGGATGAACGAATCTTAAGAAGCTTTATTTGGAACCACTAATCAGTGGAGAATAACGGAAGAAGTTAAAATCTCATAATTGTTGTGAGCAAGAAAGATATCCCACCTTCTATCCAGATGATTCCAGATTAGCCTGTTCGGTATGCCATTATCTTCATGATTCTTATCAAACCAGGATGAACCACGATCTAAGAACTTTATTTGGAACCACTAATCAGTGAGAATAACCAGGAAGTTGAATAAATCTCATAGGAGTTGTGAGTAAAAGATATCCCACTTTCTATCCAGATGATTCCAGATTAGCCTGTTCGGACATATGACAATATCTTCATGATTCTTTATCAAACCAGGATGAACCACGATCTAAGAAGCTTTATTTGGAACCACTAATCAGTGGAGAATAACCAGGAAGTTGAATAAATCTCATAAGTGTTGTGAGCAAGAAGATATCCCACCCTATCCAGATGATTCAGATTAGCTATTTCGGACATATGCCATTATCTTCATGATTCTTATCAAACCAGGATGAAACCACGATCTAAGAAGCTTTATTTGGAACCACTAATCAGTGGAGAATAACCAGGAAGTTGAATAAATCTCATAGGATTGTGATAAGAAGAATCCCTATCCAGATGATCCAGATTAGCCTGTTCGGACATATGCAATATCTTCATGATTCTTATCAAACCAGGATGACCAATATCTAAGAAGCTTGATTGGAACCACTAATCAGTGGAGAATAACCAGGAAGTTGAATAAATCTCATAGGAGTTGTGAGTAAGAAGATATCCCACTTTCTATCAAATGATTCCAGATTAGCCTGTTCGGACATATGGCAATATCTTCATGATTCTTATCAAACCAGGATGAACCACGATCTAAGAAGCTTTATTTGAACCACTAATCAGTGGGAATAACCAGGGAGTTGAATAAATCTCTTAAGTGTTGTGAGCAAAGATATCCCACCTTCTATCCAGATGATTCCAGATTAGCCTGTTCGGACATATATGCCGTTATCTTCATGATTCTTATCAAACCAGGATGAACCACGATCTAAGAAGCTTTATTTGGAACCACTAATCAGTGGAGAATAAACAGGAAGTTGAATAAATCTCATAGGAGTTGTGATAAGAAGATATCCCACTTTCTATCTAGATGATTCCAGATTAGCCTGTTCGAACATATGGCAATATCTTCATGATTCTTATCAAACCAGGATGAACCACGATCTAAGAAGCTTTATTTGGAACCACTAATCAGTGGAGAATAACCAGGAAGTTGAATAATGTTGAACTGTGTGAAAGAATAATGAGTTGAGGGAAGAATATGAAGTATGAGAAAGAGGAAAACATGTTGAGGAGAAGAAGAGAAGAAGTTGTGATAGTTCACTGTAGCAGTAAATATTAGTTACTGTTGTAACAATCAAGAGTTACTGCTACAGTGAGGTAAATGGAGAGGTGAAGCAAAGACACTAGTCGGCCAAGAGGGTTACATAAGTGAGAAGGAAGAAACCTTGGTCTAGTGACCGTTTGAAGATTCAAAGGGGGCGCGCCTGACAGCCTGTCAGTGGCTGGAAAGGCAAAGGGATCTTCAAAGATGCCAAAGCATGTGAGAGCTCCCATTGGTTGCTTTATACTTGGCGCTTCTTCCTCTTGTTGACTTCACATGCTTCTCTTATCTTTTAGCATAGTAAACCCTTGTGATCTCAGTGTATAAATATGTATCCCCTCTCATTAATCAATAACACACAAGTCTTGAATCTATTTTTCTCTCTTGCGCAGCCATGATACTATTTGAGTACTATTGAATCTGGAAACTCTTTTCTCTCAATCTCTCTCGGATTCTCTTCAAATCCCTTCTAATCTCTCATCATTCTCTTAATACCTACTCTATTCTCTAAAATAATATGGTATCAGAGCCTGGTTGGCTTTGGTATTAAGAGAACTCATCCGATTCTCTCTTGTGTTCTTGCTACTCTTTGAAGTGTTCTTTGTGTTCTTGCGGGTTGTTCTTGATTCTACCAGTTCTTGTTGCTTGAGATACTTTGTTCTTGAGTTGTTGGAACTTGTGGAGTTTACATACTGTCCAAGATCGAAGCTTTTTGGTGTGGCGAGTCTGAACAAGAGAAGATGGAAGGTGGGAAGCTAGTTACAGTTCCGGTTCAGTTGAAAGGAGGTGGAAACTACTTGTTGTGGTCTCGGCTTGTGAAGACTGCAGTGGGGAGGTTAGGGCTTTGGAACCACATCACTGATGATGGTCCAGAACCAGTGACCAAGGAAACCAAAGAAGGTGAAGATGCTAAAGAGGTGGCGAGTGCTGCAGCTAAGAAATGGATTCAAGAGGATCTCATGGTGTTGGCGATTCTTCAAGCATCACTTGAGGTTCCAATCCTAGAGAGCTACAGCTACTGTGAAACTCCTAAGCACTTGTGGGAGACTCTCCAAAAGACTTTTGGAAACATCTCCAACCTTAGCCGAGTCTTTGAGCTAAAGAGAAACATCAACACTTTAGCTCAAGGAGATGTGGAGCTTACTGCTCATATGGGGAAGTTCAAGTCGATGTGGACTGAACTTGAGAGCTTGAGGCCGAACACTACTGATGAGGGAACCCTTCTGGAAAGGAGAGAACAAGATCATGTGTTTGGTTTGCTCATGACTCTCAATCCGAGCTACAAGGATGTGATCAAGCATATCTTGAGGTCACAAAGGTTACCATCCATGGAGGAGGTGATGTCTCAACTCCAGAAGGAGGAAGGATCACTTGGTTTGTTTGGAGGAAAGGGTGAACTCACCATTGCTCATCAAGCTGAGGAGATACAAGCAAACAAAGCCGGGTACAAGAGTGGAGAAAAGTTTGGAGGGAGCTGTGATCATTGCAAGAGGCAGGGTCATAAAAAGAGTCAATGCTGGATCCTCCATCCTCACTTGAAGCCTGCCAAGTTCAACCGAGACAGAGAAGCAAAGGCCCACCTTTCTGCTGAAGCTAGTGGAGCTGGATCATCCGGAATCACTCCTCATGCACAAGCGGGTGAAAGTGAAGGAAAGGCCTTAGCATCTCATCACAGTGGAGGCAAGGGTATTGATCATGATGTGATCAAGAAGTCAGACATTGAGGCTCTCATCAGAGCACTCAAGGAGTCTGGTAACCCACTCGGAAACACTCTTGGTTACTCTTATACTGCTTATAATGTTGCTAGTA
Source organism: Raphanus sativus (assembly GCF_000801105.2). Taxonomy (NCBI): domain Eukaryota; kingdom Viridiplantae; phylum Streptophyta; class Magnoliopsida; order Brassicales; family Brassicaceae; genus Raphanus; species Raphanus sativus. The sequence goes on along the minus strand of NW_026616574.1, from coordinate 20,173 downwards.
AGACTGATAGGTTGCTAGATATGATCAAGAGTTCTCATATTGTTCATCAAGCTAGAAGTGTCTCGGATAGCTTGCTAGACTTGATAGGAAATGTGAAGAATGGAAATGATTTGCCTAGGACTCATCTTGCTAGAAACATGTTTAAACCATTGATTATTGATTCAGGTGCATCTCATCACATGATTAGTGATAATCATCTCATTAGGGATATAGAACCTGCTCATGGTCATGTGTTGATTGCAAATGGGGATAAGGTTCCCATTCGTGGTATTGGAAAGATGAAATTGTTTGACAGGGATTCAAAGGCATTTTATATGCCTGAGTTCACTTCTAATCTTCTTTCTGTTAAAAAGTGCACCACTGATCTTCAATGCAATGTTATCTTTAGTCCTAATGATGTGAAGTTTCAGGATATTGAAAGCAATAAGTTGATTGGACAAGGAGCTACAAAGGGAGAACTCTACTTGCTTGAAGACTTAAGTCCAATCTCTAGTTCTTGCTTTTCTTTTAATTCGGTTTCTTCTTTAAGTAAGGATGCATTGTGGCATGCTAGGCTAGGCCATCCTCATTCTAGAGCTTTAAGCTTAATGTTTCCAGGTGTCATGTTTAATAATGATTGTGAAGCTTGTATTTTGGGTAAACATTGTAAGACTGTCTTTCAAAGATCTTCTACTCTTTATGAGAATTGCTTTGATCTTATTCATTCTGATGTGTGGACAGCTCCTTGCTTATCTAGGGATAGTTACAAGTATTTTGTCACCTTCATTGATGAGAAATCCAAATACACCTGGTTAACAATGATTAAAACAAAAGATAGGGTGTTAGATGCTTTTAAAAATTTCCAAGCATATGTCTCTAACCAATATAATGCCAAGATTAAGATTTTCAGGTCAGACAATGGTGGAGAATATACTGGAAATGCTTTCAAAGATCACCTAGCACAGCATGGAATCCTACATCAAACTAGTTGCCCCTACACTCCTCAACAAAATGGTGTGGCTGAAAGGAAGAATAGGCACCTCATGGAGGTTGCAAGATCCATGATGTTTCACACCAGTGTTCCTAAAAGGTATTGGAGTGATGCTGTACTTGCTGCTTGTTATCTGATCAACAGGATACCAACCAGAATACTAGGAGATCAATCACCATTTGAAGTGTTAAACAAGAGTCGCCCAGTATTGGAACACTTGAGAGTCTTTGGCTGTGTGTGTTATGTGCTAGTTCCTAGGGAGACCAGAAACAAGCTTGAAGCCAAGAGCACCAAGGCTATGTTTATTGGGTACTCTACAAGTCAAAAGGGCTACAAGTGCTTTGATACTGAAGCAAGAAGGGTATTGATCTCCCGGGATGTAAAGTTCATGGAGGATAAGGGCTACTATGAAGGAGACAACTGGAAAGATCTTGAAGACTTAACTCAGCAGTCTGATAAAGCTAGGAGTTTAAGGATCATCATGGAGGGGCTGGGCATTGGAGTGACCCAGGATCAGAGTAGACAAGAACACACTACTCGAGAAGTAGATCAAGATATCTCCCACCTTGAGCATGAGGGGGGAGAAGAGCAAGAATTTGAAGCTGGAGGTCATGGAGATCAAAGCTCAAGTCCTGCTCATAGTGGAGAAAGAGGATCAGATGGTGATCCGGTTCAAGTGGAGGCTGAGACTGAACAAGAAGAGGCTAATGAACAACCAAGAGAAGCTGGCAGTGAACAAGAAGCTGAACAGCAAGTGGAAGTTCCTTTGCGAAGGAGCACTAGAGTGATACAGGCACAAATGGGCCTTGGTGGGATGGTTGATGGAAGACAAGCAAATGGTCGTATAACCAACTTACCGATCTTTCTGGATGGGCTATGGATAGAAGATGATTGACTCTCTCAATCTGGTGGGTTGATTGACTCTCTCAATCTGTGTACTAAGTATGTTTGAATCACACAAACAAACTAGACTCACGAAATCAATAGAACAACAAAGAATCACTCCTTGAATCCTAAAGACAGATTTTATGCAAAGACAAACTTTGGATAAAAATAAGATAAACTTTTTATAAACTTGGTTGATTGAAAGGTGAATATTACAGAGAAGTAGAATGAGCTTATATACTGCTCAGTACACGTTCCTAAGAAAGAAAGAATAAGAAAGAAGCAAACAAATAAGGAAAACCGAGAAAACTAGCTGTTGGAGCTTAATGACTTGAATCTTGGAGAAATTGTTTCTTCCTTGTATCTAGAGGGTTTGAGTGGATAACTGAGTCTCCTTAGAACAATATGAATTCTGAGATAGTGCTCGAAATGATAGCAAGATTGGTGATGGAGCCGTTGGTGAATGATTCTCCATTGTGTGAATGCAACCGAAAAAGGAAAGTTGACAATATTGAAGATCCTTCTGTTCCTATGCTTGCTGGTGCATTGTAAGAACTTATCTGACTCTCCTGGATATTTAACTGTGTCTCCTGAATGGTTAGATGTCTCCCCTGGTCGCCAATGTCTGGTTTGCAATTGAATAAACCAATAAGCTTCCAAATAAGGCAAGTGTAGAACTGGTTTGACCGGTTTAGGGAAATTGATCATATCTTCTAATTTCCTTGACCATTTCTCGTGATCTTGGGCTTTCTGGAAAGCTGATAAACTCCTCTTTACTTCTAGAATTGGTTTTGGCTTGGTACGTCTCTTGGCTGGGCTCAAATCGTCTCTTAAAGGCTGGTACTCGCGAATGGATGGGCTGAGAAACCTCCGGTTTATAAAATTCATAACTTCCTGGTCCGGATAGATTTTCTGATAATTCCAATTGGTTCTGACTCCTTCTTGAGTGTAGAATCCATGAAAATTGGTTTCATGGTGAATAACCTCCTCGTTTGAAAGATATGGCATTTTTAGTGCACATATGTTCTGGTTGGCGCCATGGTTAGTTGAGCAGGGTGTTGGGTCGACCTCCGGTTCAGCTACTGGTTTGATGGCCTCATCATACCCTCCCCCTTGACAAAGTTTCGACCTCGAAACTTGATAACCTGCACCAAGATAGAGCAAGTCAGGCTTCATCCTCTTTTGAGAGTTTAGAACCTTACCTTGATACAATTTTGGTTTTGTGATGCATGGTGTATCTGGTGGCTCTTCTTTGAGAAGATATGAAATGATCACGCCTCTGCTATGGTCAGGGCCATTGCATCTATTCTTGATTGGATGGTTCTTCAAATTTTTGGTGGCCATGTTTCTGGTCTCTCTAGGAATTGGTTCTCCTAGCAACATAAGATTATCTGGTGGGATTTCTTTGAAGCTTTCTTCTCTGCAACCTGAAATAATCTCAACATTTTGGGCAAGAAGCAAGTGCATTATATCTGTGCTTGGACACTTAAAAATAAAATGTGAAAATTCCAGACTTACTTTGATAGCTTCCACAAGCTGAAGAATTATTTTCTTCTTTGGACAGCTTGTGTTGGTTGGCTCATGATTGAGCTTATGGTCTGGTTCTCTCACTGGGACTTCAGTAAGTTTATAACTTTCATTTGTTCTCCCTGTACCAAGAACACACACATCAATACTAGTATCTAAAGGTGGTGTTAAACACTTACCTTGGTGGGATACTCTTATTACTGGTTTTGCTTCTTTAAGCAACATGGACTGCATGGTGTCTTGAACCATCTTCTGGCCCATCATAAAGGTGACGCCTTGTGCCTCCTCTTCATGCTCTTTAATTCCTGTCACAACACCCATTGGCAAAGACAAGTGCATTACACAAGAATTTGGAACCAATAAATCAGATTGAATAAAACTATCACTCATCATAGATAAATCAGTTTTCTTTTCTAGTGATGTTTCTACCAATAATTGCTTAGTTGGACAAACTACAGCAAAGTGTCCTCTTTTATGACATCTATAGCATGTCTGATCTTTTAAATCTTTAGAGTTAGAAGACTTACATTGCTTGTGCTTCTCAGTTTGTTGCTCTGCCTTTGCTGGCACTTTTTGTGTTGGAGTTTTAGACTTCAACTCTGCCTTCTTGGAACTATGAGTTGGATATCTTCTTGGATACAGTTCCTTGATCTGAGAATTGGTATACTTCTTTGCATACTTATCTCTCATGATTTCTCTAAGGTCTCTCCATGTGGTGATAGGTGGTTCTTTGTAAAACCTTATATCATCTTCTTCTTGTACCCACCATTTCAAGGCTTCATCTCTGAGCTGGTCAATAGCATAAGCTAGCCTCTCTTTCTTCAGGATATTGTTGTAGTAAAACCATTCATCTAGATTTCTCTCCCAATCTAGATAATTTCTTCTTCCTGAAAAAGTATAGAGTTTAGTTTTATCAGCACCTTTATAACCATCAGAATAAGAATTAAGTAAAAAGTTATGAGTGCAAGGATTTTGAGGTGGGGTGTTCCATGAAGGGTCTGGTGGCTTGGGCTCAACATAAGCAGCTTCTGGTGCTTTCCAACATCTACTTTCTCCCTTTGGTAGTCGTTCTCCTTGTGGCTGTGGACCAACTGGTTTGCTGCCTTGCTCCAATCGAGTCAATTGTTCATTGAGGTTTTGTATAACCTTCATCAATTGGTTTTGGACAGGCAGTGGGCCGTGTACTGCATCTCCCATCTCTTCCTGAAATGATTCTCAAAAGATCAAGTGAGGTATGGGTAATGTGGTTGGACCAAAGAATTAAACAAGAATATCTTAACTAAACCGAGAAATTCAAATATGAACCAAAATGAAATAAACTATGCAAAAAAATTATTTTTCTTTTGGTTTTTTGGATGCAAACTCGAAATAAAACAAAAATGAATGACCATTAACACAAATGAAAAGAAAATATGGAAAGAAAACTAATGCTGAATTTTTTTTTTTTGAATTTTCTTTGGATGAAATGCAACAATTAAATATGCAAATGATATAAACTAAAGCTTAAAAATATTTTCTTTTTCTTTTCTGATGCAATCACGAAATGGACAAGTAGAAATGGTATGAAACAATAACTAGGATGATTTCTTTTGGCTTTTGAATTTATGAATGCAAATGAAAACGAATCAAATTCAAAACAGAAATTTTTATGGGATTTTCTTTTATGGAAAATAATGAATGCAAACACTTTCTTTTGGGATTTTCGATTTTTAAATGAATCAAACGAAACTTTTTCTTTTCTTTTTCGTGGCTTTAAAGTATGATGAACAGCAAGAACAAAAATATGCAGAAACAAAACTTGAAACAAAAAGAAACAGTTTTTATGGATTTTTGGTTTATAAATGCAAAAACAAATGTAAACAAATATGATGCAAGGATAGAATGAACCTGGGTCAGGAGCTTAGGCTCTGATACCAAAATGATACAGGCACAGAATGGGCCTTGGTGGGATGGTTGATGGAAGACAAGCAAATGGTCGTATAACCAACTTACCGATCTTTCTGGATGGGCTATGGATAGAAGATGATTGACTCTCTCAATCTGGTGGGTTGATTGACTCTCTCAATCTGTGTACTAAGTATGTTTGAATCACACAAACAAACTAGACTCACGAAATCAATAGAACAACAAAGAATCACTCCTTGAATCCTAAAGACAGATTTTATGCAAAGACAAACTTTGGATAAAAATAAGATAAACTTTTTATAAACTTGGTTGATTGAAAGGTGAATATTACAGAGAAGTAGAATGAGCTTATATACTGCTCAGTACACGTTCCTAAGAAAGAAAGAATAAGAAAGAAGCAAACAAATAAGGAAAACCGAGAAAACTAGCTGTTGGAGCTTAATGACTTGAATCTTGGAGAAATTGTTTCTTCCTTGTATCTAGAGGGTTTGAGTGGATAACTGAGTCTCCTTAGAACAATATGAATTCTGAGATAGTGCTCGAAATGATAGCAAGATTGGTGATGGAGCCGTTGGTGAATGATTCTCCATTGTGTGAATGCAACCGAAAAAGGAAAGTTGACAATATTGAAGATCCTTCTGTTCCTATGCTTGCTGGTGCATTGTAAGAACTTATCTGACTCTCCTGGATATTTAACTGTGTCTCCTGAATGGTTAGATGTCTCCCCTGGTCGCCAATGTCTGGTTTGCAATTGAATAAACCAATAAGCTTCCAAATAAGGCAAGTGTAGAACTGGTTTGACCGGTTTAGGGAAATTGATCATATCTTCTAATTTCCTTGACCATTTCTCGTGATCTTGGGCTTTCTGGAAAGCTGATAAACTCCTCTTTACTTCTAGAATTGGTTTTGGCTTGGTACGTCTCTTGGCTGGGCTCAAATCGTCTCTTAAAGGCTGGTACTCGCGAATGGATGGGCTGAGAAACCTCCGGTTTATAAAATTCATAACTTCCTGGTCCGGATAGATTTTCTGATAATTCCAATTGGTTCTGACTCCTTCTTGAGTGTAGAATCCATGAAAATTGGTTTCATGGTGAATAACCTCCTCGTTTGAAAGATATGGCATTTTTAGTGCACATATGTTCTGGTTGGCGCCATGGTTAGTTGAGCAGGGTGTTGGGTCGACCTCCGGTTCAGCTACTGGTTTGATGGCCTCATCATAGAGTAAGGAAGGATCCTTCCTCTTGGGTAAACACAAGAGTGTACTACAATGCCCAAGCAGTGGAGCATCCTTCTCAAGCTGTATGCTCCTTTGCCGAGTTCCCTGAAGATCATAGTGCCTTCATGGTTAGCTTGGATGAGAGCTATGTTCCAAGAAGCTATGAAGAAGCTATGCTGATTCAGGAGTGGAGGGATTCAGTCAATGCAGAAGCTGATGCTATGATAAGAAATGATACCTGGTATGAAAGCAAGTTACCTAAAGGGAAGAAGGCAGTGTCATGCAAGTGGATCTTCACTATAAAATATCTACCTAATGGTAAGATAGATAGGAGGAAGACTAGGCTGGTAGCAAGAGGCTTTACTCAAACTTATGGAGAAGACTACATAGACACCTTTGCTCCAGTCGCCAAGCTTCATACAATCAGAGTAGTGCTATCACTTGCTGTTAACCTTGAGTGGGATTTATGGCAAATGGATGTGAAGAATGCCTTTCTTCAGGGGGAGCTTGAAGATGAAGTTTACATGTTACCACCACCAGGAATGGAAGGGATGGTAAAACCAGGAAATGTATTAAGACTGAAGAAAGCTATCTATGGGTTGAAGCAATCACCAAGGGCTTGGTATCACAAGCTCAGCACCACTCTGAATGGTAAAGGATTCAGAAAGTGCGAGTTGGATCACACACTCTTCACCCTGGTTACACCAGGAGGTATCATTGTTATTCTTGTATATGTTGATGACATTATTATCACTGGTTCTGATAAAACAGGTATACAAGAAACCAAGGAGTATCTCAAGTCTGTCTTTGACATAAAAGACTTGGGAGAGATGAAATATTTTCTTGGAATTGAGTTGTGCAGGTCTAAGGAAGGATTATTTATATCTCAAAGAAAATATGCACTTGATCTTTTGAAAGATGCAGGTGCTTATGGAGGGAAGACAGCAAAGATGCCCATGGAAGATGGGTACAAGATTCCAAGAGAGGGGGAGATGGAAGATAGCAAGCCATTTCATGATCCCAAGTTGTATAGGAAGCTTGTGGGGAAGCTGATCTACCTTACTATCACTCGGCCAGACATATGCTTTGCAGTGAATCAAGTCAGTCAGCATATGCAACAACCAAAGGAGCACCATTGGAGAATGGTGGAGAGAGTGCTCATGTATCTCAATGGAACTCAGGGTTTAGGAGTATGGATGGGATGCAACAAGAGTACTGAAGTGGTTGGCTACTGTGATGCCGATTGGGCTGGTGATAGAAATGATAGGAAGTCTACAACTGGGTATTGTACCTTCATTAGAGGAAACATGGTTACTTGGAAGAGCAAGAAGCAGAAGGTGGTCTCCTGTTCGAGTGCTGAAGCTGAGTATAGAGCTATGTTGAAGCTTACCAATGAGTTGGTATGGATCAAAGGGATTCTGAAGCACTTGGAGATTGAGCAAGCAACTCCAATGACTATGCATTGTGACAATCAAGCCGCCATACATATTGCTACCAACTCTGTGTTTCATGAGAGGACAAAGCACATTGGGGTTGATTGTCACAAGGTAAGGCAGATGATAGTCTTGGGAGTGATCTTGCCATGCTACACAAGAAGTGAAGATCAGTTGGCAGATGTGTTCACCAAGGCAGCAAGACAGAAGACAATGGAGTCCATCCATGTGAGGTTAGGACTCATTGATCTTTCACCTAAGAGATAGTCCCCTGATCATGAGATCTTCACTCTTTTTCCCTTATCAAAGTTTTGTCCCACTGGGTTTTCTTTGGTAAGGTTTTTAATGAGGAAGATCTCATGGTCCTTCCAAGCTTGACTTGTTCCACATGGTTAAGCTTGAGGGGGAGTGTTGAACTGTGTGAAAGAATAATGAGTTGAGGGAAGAATATGAAGTATGAGAAAGAGGAAAACATGTTGAGGAGAAGAAGAGAAGAAGTTGTGATAGTTCACTGTAGCAGTAAATATTAGTTACTGTGGTAACAATCAAGAGTTACTGCTACAGTGAGGTAAATGGAGAGGTGAAGCAAAGACACTAGTCGGCCAAGAGGGTTACATAAGTGAGAAGGAAGAAACCTTGGTCTAGTGACCGTTTGAAGATTCAAAGGGGGCGCGCCTGACAGCCTGTCAGTGGCTGGAAAGGCAAAGGGATCTTCAAAGATGCCAAAGCATGTGAGAGCTCCCATTGGTTGCTTTATACTTGGCGCTTCTTCCTCTTGTTGACTTCACATGCTTCTCTTATCTTTTAGCATAGTAAACCCTTGTGATCTCAGTGTATAAATATGTATCCCCTCTCATTAATCAATAACACACAAGTCTTGAATCTATTTTTCTCTCTTGCGCAGCCATGATACTATTTGAGTACTATTGAATCTGGAAACTCTTTTCTCTCAATCTCTCTCGGATTCTCTTCAAATCCCTTCTAATCTCTCATCATTCTCTTAATACCTACTCTATTCTCTAAAATAATAAATAAATCTCATAAGTGTTGTGAGCAAGAAGATATCCCACCTTCTATCCAGATGATTCCAGATTAGCATGTTCGGACATATGGCAATATCTTTATGATTCTTATCAAACCAGGATTAACCACGATCTAAGAAGCTTTATTTGGAACCACTAAATCGTGGAGAATAACCAGGAAGTTGAATAAATCTCATAGGAGTTGTGAGCAAGATGATATCCCACTTTCTATCCAGATGATTCCAGATTAGCCTGTTTGGACATATGGCAATATCTTCATGATTCTTATCAAACCAGGATGAACCACGATCTAAGAAGCTTTATTTGGAACCACTAATCAGTGGATAATAACCAGGAAGTTGAATAAATCTCATAGGAGTTGTGAGTAAGAAGATATCCCACTCTCTATCCAGATGATTCCAGATTAGCCTGTTCGGACATATGGCAATATCTTCATGATTCTTATCAAACCAGGATGAACCAATATCTAAGAAGCTTGATTGGGAACCACTAATCAGTGGAGAATAACCAGGAAGTTGAATAAATCTCATAGGAGTTGTGAGCAAGAAGATATCCCACTTTCTATCCAAATGATTAAAGATTAGCATGTTCGGACATATGGCAATATCTTCATGATTCTTATCAAACCAGGATGAACCACAATCTAAGAAGCTTTATTTGGAACCACTAATCAGTGGAAAATAACCAGGAAGTTGAATAAATCTCATAAGTGTTGTGAGCAAGAAGATATCCCACCTTCTATCCAGATGATTCCAAATTAGCCTGTTCGGACATATGCCATTATCTTCATGATTCTTATCAAACCAGGATGAACCACGATCTAAGAAGCTTTGTTTGCAACCACTAATCAGTGGAGAATAACCAGAAAGTTGAATAAATCTCATAGGAGTTGTGAGTAAGAAGATATCCCACTTTCTATCCAGATGATTCCAGATTAGCATGTTCGGACATATGGCAATATCTTCATGATTCTTATCTGTTGAGATGAAGCATAAAGATCAAGAGATGAGACATAGGCGACCAGAGTTGTGGAGATAAGGTAAGGAGGGAGTTTGAGTTTATATAAGAGTGCCTTGCAAGGCAAGAATGATTCAAATATCTCGCCATCATCTCCATAAGGTCTGGTAGAGTAAACAAGTGGGAGAGAACCGTTGGGGATCAGGACACAAGAAGATCACATGTTATAAGAAGCATGAAAGAGAAAGAGGTGCTGTCGCTATCTATGAGCAGGCGAGAGTGACTTGATCTGCTACTGTCTCCATTTGTTTATTATTCACTTTGTCACATTGATTTATCTTGTATGTCTATTTAAAGAACATGGCTGAGGCCTAAATGAATAAAGAAAACATTTTCTCTCTTTGTCTCTCTCTCTCTCTTCAATTCGTCACTCTTTCTCTCCTACTCTCTCTTGTTCTTAATCTCTCCAGCACTTAATCTCTCTTATATTCTTATATCTTATCAATTCTCACATGGTATCAGAGCAATAAGCTCTTGAAACCTTTCTCTCTTCCGCAAATCTCTGTGTTTTTATTTCTATTTTTGGCAAAGTTCATACTGTTCTTGGTGTGTTCTTCATTCTCTTATCCAGATTTTACCAAAAATAGCAAAGTTCATCCAATTCTTCTTTAAATTTCTTTTTCTCACTCTGATAATTCCTTTGAAGTCTTTTCCACTGGATACTAGCTGTTCTTGATGTTATCCAGCTACTCATGATGGAAAAATCAGAGATTTCTATTTCAGTAACCCTAGAGGGGTCTAATTATTTGATATGGTCAAGAGTGGCCAGATTCACCTTGGGGAGTCATGGACTTTGGGACAGCCACATCATGAAGGCTGGAACTTCAAAGAAGATGACTCAAGAGGATATCAAGCTCACACGCATGAGGTGTGACCACAAGTGGGTTCAAGAAGACCAGCAAACACTTGGAATCATACACAACTCTTTGTCTACGCCAATCTTGAAGGCACACTCTCACATTCAAACCGCCAGTAACCTATGGGAGACTCTTCAGGCTGGCTATGGAAGTTTATGGGAGAGTCTTCAAGTTGTTTATGAGCAGGACAAGTTTCTTAGCTTACTACTGCACCTGGATTCAACCTACAACAACCTGATAAATTATTTCCTTAGAGAAGGAAAGATACCAGGCTTAGGAGAAGCTGGTGTCCTTAGAAGTCAACCAAATGGAAATGAGCTCAAGGAGTTTGAGCATCCAATGATTCATGGAAGGACCATGTACTCAGCGCTCAGTAGTGACACCACTAGAGGAGAATGGTGGAGAAGTGAGACTGGCGCAACAAACCCTGATGCCCCAGCAACCAGAAGAGACCTTGATCTATTCATCAAAGCTGCTCAATCCCTCATCTCATCCAAGAAGGCTGGTATATCATCTCCTGACTCTAAACCCATTATTATAGATTCAGGAGCTAGTCATCACATGATTAGTGATAGGAACTTGATTAGTGATATCCAGCCTGCTACTGGAAATGTTCTGATAGCTAATGGTGATAAGGTGAAGATAGAAGGGATAGGGAACCTTAGGTTGTTTGATAGGGAATCAACTGCCTTATATATGCCTAAGTTTACATCTAACCTGTTATCTGTGAGGAGAGCTACTGTTGATCTGAGTTGTCAGGTTGTCTTCAGACCAGATGAGGTTGAGTTTCAAGATTTAAAGACAGGACAGGTTATTGGAAGAGGTCACAGCCATCAGGAGCTGTATCATCTCCAAAAGACACAACTAGCTGAATCTTCCTCATGTTGCTTGGTCAGTACATCTGCTGGGGTTGAGAGCACTATATGGCATGCTAGGTTGGGACATCCGCACACTAGAGCACTCAATCTGATGCTTCCTGGAGTGGTGTTTAAAAATGATGAGTGTGAAGCATGCATCTTAGGGAAGCATTGCAAGACAGTATTCCCAAGGTCCAACACGATTTATGAGAAGTGTTTTGACCTGGTTCACTCTGATGTGTGGACTGCACCTTGTATGTCCAGAGAGAATCACAAGTACTTTGTCACCTTCATTGATGAGAAGTCCAAGTACACTTGGGTCACACTGATCCAGTCTAAGGACAGAGTCTTGGAAGCTTTCAAGAATTATCATTCTCATGTCACCAACCACTTCAGTGCTAAGGTGAAGATTCTCAGGTCAGATAATGGTGGAGAGTACACAAGTGGAGCTTTCAAGCAATTTTTATCTCAACAAGGGATTATTCATCAGACCAGTTGTCCTTATACTCCTCAGCAAAATGGAGTTGCTGAAAGGAAGAACAGGCATCTTATGGAGGTGGCTAGATCAATGATGTTCCACATGAGTGTTCCAAAGAGGTTCTGGAGTGATGCTGTGGTTTCTGCTTGTCATCTGATCAACAGAACCCCAACTAGAGTTCTCAATGACATATCTCCTTATGAAGTTCTCAACAAGAGCAAGCCATCTCTGGATCACATGCGGGTGTTTGGATGTATCTGTTTTGTATTGGTACCAGGAGGGCAGAGGAACAAGCTTGATGCAAGAAGCACAAAGGCAGTGTTCATTGGATATTCTCCTCACCAGAAAGGCTACAAGTGTTATGTACCAGAGACCAGGAGGGTCTTAATCTCACGAGATGTCAAGTTCATGGAGTCTAGGAGTTACTATGATGGGAAAAATTGGGAAGATTTGGAGAATCTATCCCAACCTACTTCAGATAGAGCTGATAGCCTCAGAAGAGTAATGGAGAGTCTTGGCATCAGTGTACCTATTAAGAGGATACCTGAAGTACAAGAGACAGTACCAGTGCAACCAGGATTAGTAAGTGATAATGGGGACACAGAAATCACTCACCTTGATCCTGAGGGGGACAATCAAGCCGAACAACATCAAGAGGATGTTTCAGCAAGTCATGATCAAGCTGAGCATCATGCGCAAGAGGAGCAAGATCACAGTACTCAAGAGGAGACAGTGGTGAGCTCAAGCCAGCAGAATAGTGGATCAGTGATACCTGAAGAAGGCACAACCCAACCAGAGCTAAGGAGAAGCTCTAGGATTAAACAACCAGCATCAAACTGGAAGAACAACCGGGTCTACTTCAACTCTCAAGCTGTAGCACATCCTATACAAGCAGTGTGCTCTCTAGCTCAATATCCTCAAGAGCATGTGGTGTTTATTGGGGAGTTGGATCAAGAGTACATCCCAAGGTCCTATGAAGAAGCTATGGAACTTGCTGAATGGAGAGAATCAGTGGGCAGTGAGACTAGTGCCATGATCATCAATGATACATGGTATGAAGCAGAGCTACCCAAAGGCAAGAGGGCAGTAACAAGCAGATGGATCTTTACAATCAAATACAATGCTGATGGTACAGTAGAGAGGCGTAAGACAAGGTTGGTAGCAAGAGGCTTCACTCAGACCTATGGAGAGGATTATCTAGACACATTTGCACCAGTAGCCAAGCTGCACACCATAAGGATAGTCCTATCCTTAGCAGTAAATCTAGAGTGGGATCTATGGCAGATGGATGTGAAGAATGCCTTCTTACAAGGTGAACTGGAGGATGAAGTATACATGAAGCCACCACCTGGTTTGGAGCATCTAGTGAAGCCTGGAAATGTCCTTAGACTGAAGAAAGCCATCTATGGATTGAAGCAATCTCCTAGAGCCTGGTATCACAAACTAAGCACCACGCTGAATGGAAGAGGTTTTGTGAAATCTCAGGCTGACCACACGTTGTTCACACTGACCAGCAAGAAGGGAATCATTGTGATCTTGGTGTATGTGGATGATATCATCATCACTGGCAGTGATAAAGAGGGCATACTTGCAACTAAGGCATATCTCAAGTCATCATTTGATATCAAGGATTTGGGAGAGCTCAAATACTTCCTAGGCATTGAGATATGCAGATCCAAGGAAGGACTATTTCTATCTCAAAGAAAGTATACATTGGATCTACTAAAAGAGGCTGGTGATCTAGGAGGAAGAGCTGCAAAGACACCACTTGAAGATGGGTACAAAGTAATGCGTGAGGGGGAGATTGATAATCAACCATACACTGATGTCAAGCACTATAGAAGAATGGTTGGAAAGCTCATTTACCTCACCATAACCAGACCAGACGTGTGTTTTGCAGTCAACCAAGTAAGCCAACACATGCAAGCTCCAAAGATGCACCATTGGAATATGGTAGAGAGGATACTAAGGTACCTAAGAGAGGCACCAGGACAAGGAGTATGGATGGGATGCAACAAGAATACTGAGATTGTAGGCTATTGTGATGCTGATTGGGCAGGAGATAGAGTTGATAGGAGATCAACCACTGGTTACTGCACATTCATTGGAGGCAACTTGGTGACTTGGAAAAGCAAGAAGCAAAAGGTTGTGTCATGCTCAAGTGCTGAAGCTGAATACAGGGCCATGAGGAAGCTTACAAGCGAGTTGATTTGGATAAAGGGGTTGCTGAAAGATTTGGGAATTGAAGCTGCAACACCAATCACTATGCATTGTGATAATCAGGCTGCTATACACATTGCCAGCAACTCAGTCTTCCATGAAAGAACCAAACACATTGAAGTTGATTGCCATAAGGTGAGACAAGCTGTTGAGCAGAAGATCATCCTTCCATGTTACACCAGAAGTGAAGACCAGCTAGCTGACATCTTCACCAAAGCTGCAAGTTCTAAAGTCTGCGAGTTCATTCATTCAAAGCTTGGACTTGTGGACCTCTCATCTCAGTGATCCCCTTTCCATGAAGTGTTCTACTCTTTCCTTGATATGTTTTTGTCCCACTGGGTTTTGCATATCAAGGTTTTAATGAGGGAATGCTTCATGGTCTTCCAAGCTTGACTTGTTCCACATGGTCAAGCTTGAGGGGGAGTGTTGAGATGAAGCATAAAGATCAAGAGATGAGACATAGGCGACCAGAGTTGTGGAGATAAGGTAAGGAGGGAGTTTGAGTTTATATAAGAGTGCCTTGCAAGGCAAGAATGATTCAAATATCTCGCCATCATCTCCATAAGGTCTGGTAGAGTAAACAAGTAGGAGAGAACCGTTGGGGATCAGGACACAAGAAGATCACATGTTATAAGAAGCATGAAAGAGAAAGAGGTGCTGTCGCTATCTATGAGCAGGCGAGAGTGACTTGATCTGCTACTGTCTCCATTTGTTTATTATTCACTTTGTCACATTGATTTATCTTGTATGTCTATTTAAAGAACATGGCTGAGGCCTAAATGAATAAATAAAACATTTTCTCTCTTTGTCTCTCTCTCTCTCTTCAATTCGTCACTCTTTCTCTCTTACTCTCTCTTGTTCTTAATCTCTCCAGCACTTAATCTCTCTTATATTCTTATATCTTATCAATTCTCACATTATCAAACCAGGATGAACCATGATCTAAGAAGCTTTATTTGGAACCACTAATAAGTGGAGAATAACCAGGAAGTTGAAAAAATCTCATAAGTGTTGTGAGCAAGAAGATATCCCACCTTCTATCCAGATGATTCCAGATTAGCCTGTTCGGACATATGCCATTATCTTCATGATTCTTATCAAACCAGGATGAACCACGATCTAAGAAGCTTTATTTGGAACCACTATTCAGTGGAGATTAACCAGGAAGTTGAATAAATCTCATAAGTGTTGTGAGCAAGCAGATATCCACCTTCTATCCAGATGATTCCAGATTAGCCTGTTCGGACATATGCCATTATCTTCATGATTCTTATCAAACCAGGATGAACCACGATCTAAGAAGCTTTATTTGGAACCACTAATCAGTGGAGAATAAACAGGAAGTTGAATAAATCTCATAGGAGTTGTGATTAAGAAGATATCCCACTTTCAATCCAGATGATTCCAGATTAGCCTGTTCGAACATATGGCAATATCTTCATGATTCTTATCAAACCAGGATGAACCACGATCTAAGAAGCTTTATTTGAACCACTAATCAGTGGAGAATAACCAGGAAGTTTTATAAATCTCATAGGAGTTGTGATTAAGAAGATATCCCATCCAGATGATTCCAGATTAGCCTGTTCGGACATATGGCAATATCTTCATGATTCTTATCAAACTAGGATGAACCAATATATAAGAAGCTTGATTGAGAACCACTAATCAGTGGAGAATAACCAGGAAGTTGAATAAATCTCATAGGAGTTGTGAGTAAGAAGATATCCCACTCTCTATCCAGATGATTCCAGATTAGCCTGTTCGGACATATGGCAATATCTTCATGATTCTTATCAAACCAGGATGAACCAATATCTAAGAAGCTTGATTGAGAACCACTAATCAGTGGAGAATAACCAGGAAGTTGAATAAATCTCATAGGAGTTGTGAGCAAGAAGATATCCCACTTTCTATCCAAATGATTCCAGATTAGCCTGTTCGGACATATGGCAATATCTCCATGATTCTTATCAAACCAGGATGAACCACGATCTAAGAAGCTTTATTTGGAACCACTAATCAGTGGACAATAACCAGGAGTTGAATAAATCTCATAAGTGTTGTGAGCAAGAAAGATATCTGATACACTAAAAATGAATCCTTGCTACTACCAAGTTAACAGTTGCAATTGTAGTACTTGAGATTCAAATCCAGAGGACCAGTCTACACTCTAGTTCTATAAGTTTCAGAATCAAGCTAAGAAGATATGATTTGGTTGAAATAGGCGATAGTAAACAAGCAAATAAACACGAGATTGATTCAATTAAACAAGAGCTAGCCTAGGGTATTTCATTGGGTGTTGAATTGGAGCCAAACAATTATTCAAGCGCGATGAAGTGCTTTCTAGAACTCGGATCACTCAGCTGGAACACTCCACTGTCGTGGTAGTGATCGCTTTGCAGATCGACCTCACCACCTAACTGTCGTTGGGATGAGAATCGATTGCAAGCTTTAGAGAACAGGTCCGATCAGTTCACTTACCACCCTAATATCTACTTTCGCTGATTAGGGATACTAAGCTCATTCAATACATGTCAAGTTATCATCCTAAGCGGTTAACTAAGTGATGAACCAGTGATCTAACATCAAGTGATCAGTTTAATGAAAGCAGTAAGAACAGTATGAATGAAGAACAGTTATGGATCGCTTATCTATGTTTAGCTCATGTCTCAACACCCTAAACCCTAGGCGAGCAAGGTCACTACTCGATCATGATGCACATAAACAAAGACATAAATCCTGAATAAAATTGCATAAGAACAGAGTATGAAACAATAGGGTTCAGATGATCTTCTCTATGAGAGGATGGATTCTTCTCCCTTACAAGTTGCAGATCGCAAAACTCAGTGTTCTCTTGTAAAAACTAGCGTAAGAAAATAGAAAATAGATAGGTGGCGTTTTATATGGAGGCGCCAATCAGAAGAAAAGAGATTAGGGCAACAAGGCTTTAATTCCTGAAATAGGAGTTTCCATATTCGTCTGGAACAATCTCCGGATCACTCCGTCTGCTTGTTCCGCTTGAGAGAGAACAGTCTCGGGACTGTTCTCTTGAGTGTTCTCCGCAGGAATGCTCCAAAAGGACTTCTTTTCATCAGGCACCTTCTCTTCTTTCTTCTGCTAACTCCAGACCTGTAAAAGGTCAAAAGGGACTAGACTGACACGAATTAGTGACTCGAAACAAATGAAAACATATATACAATGATGTGAAAAACACCATATATCAATTCCCCCAGACTTAGATCCTTGTTTGTCCTCGAACAAGGCAAGTATCAAGAACAGGGAGAAAGGTTTGAAAGCGTGGGAACTCGCTTATTCTCGGCAACCATACTCTTACCACAAATCTCTGAACCATGCAAACTGTAGATTAGGACCACACACACTTACTGAGAACCCCCTGATCACTTTTCGAAGATCGGCTCCTTACTCTACATCTCAAGCCTGAAAAGGCAACACTTTCGAGACAAAACTCCTTATGTTCAATTAAGATCAGCGTGAGCATCTTGTCACAGGCTCTACTCAGAGAGAACGGGCTAGGTATAGAACATGCTAACTTTTATGGTGGAGTTCAAGAGTGTTTAGGGTTTACCAAGAGCGGGTGCAGGATATCGCACAAAATGGTCGTGAGAGGACGGCTCCATTGAGGTCCACAGTCCTTACTCATCTCTGCTAATCGGGCTGCTCTCCGATAGATCGATCATGAGGCTGCTCTGCGCGATTCAACTTCCCCTTCAGAACACTTCACTGAAACCACCATTACTTTCTCAACTTCCCCAGTGGCATGCATCATAGATTCTTCCCCTTCTCGTCACCAGTAGATCAAAGCAAAAACATATAAAATTTTTTTTTTTTTTTTTTTATGTACTGAATTACAAAATGCTGGGGTGACGAGCAAGGAGGTAACAAGTGACGTATATGATGCCACTGGTGATTCATTCTGGACTGTTCTATCCACTTACTTCTCGTTGTTCTCCATGGTATCGGAACAGGCACCTCGGTTGTTCCCTTTCGTGTTGGAACAAGCACTCCGGTTGTTCTGCCTGCTTCCACTGTGTGAGCATTGATGAGTAAGAACTGCGTCGATCCTTTCCTCTCCGACCTTTTTGCACATATCTGCACATAAAGTACTAGAAAAGCAAATGCATGAGGGTGGAATTAAAGGTCAAGGTTCAAGGTGGGAACTAGCTAAAGATGAGCTAGCCACTCAGGAACAGCTAGAGGGATAAAAATCGGATAAGAAGTCCTGAGTGTAGTTCTCATTCTACCCTGATCTAGTGCCCATGACAAGAAGAATTAGAGTCCAGATTAGGTTCAGATAAAGTGGAGTTAAGTCTCCCCAGTGTAACCTGATCGGTATAGAACTCCTGGAGTGTCAAATGAGATAAGTCAGGGTGTTCCAGGTCCATGTGTGGGTCTTTCATCACTGCTAAGGTCACTGAATAAGAAGGTTAAAGCACGAGGTGGTTAAAGAGCATCACAAATAAGGTCCTGATTCCCACAATAGTTTTGACTGACTCGATCCTAAAAACTGACTCGATAAAAACATAAAAATGACACAAGGACTGACTCGAAAAGCACACAAGCGAATATAGTACAATCGCTCCCCCAGACTTAGTTCACACCATCCCTGGTTGTGAAAATAAATCAGAGGAAGCTGAACAAACATGAAATAAATAGTTCAGATGGATAAGACAAGGGATAGAAATAGTCCTTTCGGACTCAGTCTGAATCGCCGCTACCGGAGTGACCAGCTGTCCTCCTGTTCCTCAGGCAGTCTCACTCCTCCAGTCGATGTTCCTGCTTGTTCCTTGCCTGGGCGCCTTGTTCTCTGCGGCGTACGCTCCTCCTGCGCTCCAATGCAGCCGCCTGTGATCGCCTTGAGTATCCTCTTCATGAGGCTGTTCTTCTTCTGGGAATCAACCATCCAGCGTCTGTAGGCGTGATCATCAGTCACATCGGTGAAGTCCTCCAGTCATACTCACCATCAGCCGGTGGAGTCACATGCTCCACTCATCCATGTCTTCATCATCGTGCTGAACCGGTGCCTTCGGATCATCGCAGAGGTGCTCTTCAGCCAGTGAGAACACAATGTTTCCAAGGATAAGAAGTCTCGTGAACCAGCATAGGGAGCTTGCAGTACAGAGGGTTCCCTTCTTTGTCCTGGAACTTGTAGGTGTCTCGTCGCGCAGGATGTGGCATGCGATCAGGTAAGGAGTAATCGATGTACTCAATCGCAGAGACGACCGTGTAAGAGCTGGTTGATGTTGAAGTGCTGGAACAAGGGTGTGAGCAGACTGCCGCAACGATCCTTCTTATCATCAGTCCGAACCAGTGTGTCTCTGCGTTCAGCGAACATGGAGATGAGATGATAACCTGGGTTGGTCTTGACTTCCTGGATAGGGGTGATGTTCTCTCTGCGCATTCTCGTCCTCAAGTCCGTGTAGAGAACTTGGAGTTCTCCATTCGTGATCTTGGAGGTGTACTCCTTTGCCAACAAGACATTGGACACAATCTTGGCGATGATCCGGATAGCAGGGTTCCGGATCTGCGACTGATAGGCCTTGCGAGAGGTGAACTTGCCGGCTGCGATGAGATCCAAAGGTGTCTGCCGGCTTGAACTTCTTTTCCACTGAAAACCCCTTCGGGCGTGTGTCTGCAATCTCGAGCAGCGTTTCAGATCGTGGAGAGAGATGGTGCAGAACTTGCCATCAGCCATGAAGGAGAAGGAGCAGTTCTCGTACGTAGGCGCATTGGGGTTCTGGTAG